>NW_021938408.1:0-9732 GCF_001715985.3 Manacus vitellinus
GAAGATGCTACACTGGCAGGGGCAAAGAAGGTTCATTTTGCCATGGGATCCCAGGAGGTCACCATGCACATCGTCAATGGGGTCTGAAAAAAGAAAACTTACAGATGTTGAGGCAGCTGAGCTCATCAAGCACATGTAGAAAAGCTCCTGATTTCAGTATGGCTGGCTCTTTTGAAATGCCCCAGGAAGGAAGATTTGGTCTCAGGCATCATCAGCCCCATTGGCCAGTCTAGACAGAACTGCCGGAACTTGAATCAGAAGTTTGTGGATAAGAGATTTAGCTTCATTTAGCTAGAAATGGGATATCTCTCTCCAGTGAGCCAGCTGCTTGCCATTCCGTTAGTCCCTGACCACAGGCAGCACTGAATCTGTGATCTCTCCCCCTCCAGTTTCTCAGAGTCCCTGGGTAACCCTGAAAGCACTGCTTCAGTATCAGCTTCTGCAAGAGGCCTTCCAAAAAGCAGCTAGGGGATTAGGTGAGGGGAAGAACCAGAAAATCGCACACATTCTTCCCTGGATTCGTGAAAGACAATAAGAAAGAAATACAAGACCCCCAAAAGCAAGTCCACTTGATGGGAGCGGCAGGGGAGCATCTCTGGTTCAGTAGTGATACGACGCACTCAACTGCAGCTTGCAGACAAGAATCCTGAAACCTTCCAGTAGCCAAGATTGCCACCTGATCCCAAGGTCCCCTGTCCTCTGCCCCATGCATTTCCACGGGACCAAAGCCCCTATGCACAGCAAAAGGAAAGTATGTGAATGTACACACATGGTAACTTGCTCCTGGCCTTTTCAGCCTATGGAGGAAGACAACTTCCCTCATTAGAAAATGAAGCAGGTCTGACCTGGACTTTCTCAAAACACTCTAAAGCCAGAGGCAGGGTTCTCCCACAAGCGACAGCAAAGCCCTCCTCCTGCCCATGTTGTTTGGGAAATGGCACAAGAACCAGGAGAATCACAGAGAGATTCACACCTTCAGAGACACCAGTGAGTGCAGCCCCTCCTGACATCATCCGCGCAGAAGCCTCCAGCCCTTGGGATGACTTTGCCTCCTAACAGAGGTGCCAGAGCATCTGATCTGGATTTACCAGGCCTGCCTTAGTACCAGGCCACAATAATTGTCGCAGCATCCCAGCCTTTCCTTGCTCGAGCCAGTCTGGTTATAGGTTGTTTGGATCTCCACCTCCACATTGCAGGGGGCTTGAACACCACTGATCACATCCACTTCTACCTCTGACCTGAAGGGAGAGGAAGATTTCCCCGTTTGCTGTTGTGGCAAGTGGCGCCTCTCTGCAAGAGATTTCATCTCCTGCTCGGGGCCCCTCTGCACTGGCCAGGCTCACTCCATGCTGCTGGACCTCTCCCAGCCCCTCTAAGCAGGGCTCCGCTCAAGTCTTCGTAACAACTCCCCATTCCTCAGAATAGCTTGGCACTCCTGTAGCAGTTTGGGTGGGGAATGCCAAACTCACACCAACGAATGGCTCTGTCCAATCACCTGAGGAGCAGCAGGTACCACCCAGTGCGGAGGTCAGCGCTTGAATAAAGACCTCCCCAACTTTTCTGGGTGCAGCTGGTAAGGCGATTTTGTTATAAAAGTAGCGGGGCAACTGAACTGCTTAAAGGGAGGAACAAAAGGGCACAGAAAGCACTGCGCAAAATGGCTCCAGCCTTAAATAACGTGGGTAAGGAAGGCACTGGAACAGAAGGTGGGGTTTAGGCGGAGCATGCAAATTACAACCAATCATAGGAGATAGGGGCTGAACATAACCCTATACGGTACTGCGTCAAGTATCAACCAATGAAAGGACAGAACATACGCACAGTACAATACAATACAACAACTTCTATGCAAAATCTACAATTTCCTTATTAATTACACGCTCCGAAATAAATACCGTTGACTGCCCATGGAAGGTCCCCTTCAGAGTAGCGACACCATCCCCGTAGCCCCTTGCTCTGGATTCCCCCGCCCATTCCTGGCCTCACCCCTTTGTGCCCAGAGCCCACTAGCTTTGAGCTACAGGGAGCAGAGGGGCTCTGTTGCCACCCTGTCAGGCGGCGTGAGCTGTAGAACAGCTCCAGTGGCCAAGTGCAGGGCTGAGCTCTCCATGGGACTGTGTCTGGCTTCAGGCAGTTTTCTGACAGGGAATGGGACTATTCTAGCCCAAAGGGAGCAATCAGGATCCAACATCTGCTTTGTTTAAGGCTGTCAGGAGCCTTCTTGGTCGCTTATCCTTTGATTTTTGTCCAAATCTTGAAGTGGTTTTGATGAGGTACAAAAATGAGGGGCAGAAAGCATGCCTTCCTCCCCCATAGACACGGTTTCCCCTCAGATCAGGGGGATCAGACCAAACCTCTGGTGGGAGCTGTTTTATTAAGCTTGTCAGACCTTGAACATCAGGGGAGCTGTGTACAGCTCGTGGCAGCAGGTGCTGGGGCCTTGGCCAGTGTCACCTGGAAGGGGAAAGGAGGAAAGGGGACCAGCACGGATCCCTGCTGCCCTGCATATCCTCTGAGCCAAGGGACACTTATGGACAGTTGTTCTCCACCTCCCCCTGTCCCCTTTGGGTCAGGGCTATCACCTGACACTGCGGTGACAGACGGGTTCCTCAGGATATCCTTGGCAGAATGATGACGGCACTGAGTCATAGTGTAGTGGTTTGGACTTTGTTTTCCTCCAGAGGCTAAAGAAAAGTGGTAGACCCCAAGGGGTGGAAACCCATGGAAGTTTTGAAGTTCTGCCCAATGGGCGCTCCTGCAAAAATGTAAACATATCACAACCAGACCGGAAGAGAAGAGTTGTAGTTTGGGTTGTTGTAGGAGAGGTGGCCATGTTGTAGAGCCACGAGGAATTGGCTCTAAGCCCCTTGGGCCCTCTGGGACCTCCCAGCCCTTGGCTGGGGGGCTGCAGGGACCCGGAACAGCATAAAGCTGGGCTAGGTGCCTGTAGTTATGCCAGGAGATGTTTTCTCCATGGACGCAGAGCAGCAGCCGACGCTGACCAGAGAAACGGTGGCAGAGAGCCAGAGATAAGACCTGAACCAGAGGAGCAGCAGAAACAACATGCAGCACCAGAGAAAGGACTCCTGGAAAGGGAGGAGAAAGAGAGCCAGCAACTGAGAGACAGAGTTTGGGGTAAGACTGTACCAGATTCCCCAAAACTCCCTTGGAGACCCTCTTGGAGAAGAGGGACATAGACTCCTATTAAGGAGAAAAGTTTTAGACATGCAGCACTGGAGAGAGAGGAGCTAAGAAGCTCAAAAGAGCATCCTGGAGCTGGACTGGGACAGCCAGATGGAATGCAGGGGGAGTTGACCTTGGCTCCTCCCTTGCACTGCTGCCACGGGGACAGCCTGAGAGACAGAGCACAGAGGCCCTGCAAGAGATACCAGACCGTCACGAAGACCCCCCTGTGTCTCGTGATATGACCGTGGTGAAACGACCTTGTCTGGGGTTACGAAGCCCACGGAAGACCCCTTTGCCTGTGTCAAGGGGGCCGAGGGAGAGTTTGGATACCTCCCATGTGAGTGCTGGCAGAAAGCCAGCTATCAGCTGCTGCATGTGGAGAAGACAGACAGACTGCTGCCTCAGAAGATGCTGCTGCTTAAGGACTGGAAGGGATCTGTCCTTCTTTCCCTCCTGGACTTTTATTTGGAGGGGAGAAGAGATCTGGTCCATTGTAAATACTATATGTCATGGTAGAGATAGTTTGTGATCGTGTGTATATTGTGATATGGTATTTATTTGTATAGTCATTGTAATATATTCCCTTTCCCCCACTTTGAGTCTGGTGTGTTTTGTCTGAAAAAACCCATCTCACATTAGGTTGAGATGTGGGAGGGGGGATGGAGCTAGGGAATTGGATTTTGGGACGATCTCAAACCATGACACCCACACAAAAGAACCAACCAGCAGATCCACATTCCAAACTGAAGACCCTCCAAAGGCTGTGGGGGGGTGTGGGGTTTTTTTAACTCTCTCCTCAGAAAGGGGAGGCACTGCCTGGAGGATGCCACTTGTCCCTTCATGGTCCCAGTTGCTCCCAGTATGATCCCACTATGAGTCCAGTCACCACCAATGATCTCAGTAAATTCCAGACACTTCCAGTGGATTCAATGAATCCAGTTTAATCCCAGTCATCCCCAGTATGGTTGCAGTCCCTCTCCCATACTCCCAGTAGTATTGCAGTCATTCCCAGTCTGGTCCAAGTATGAGCCCAGCAGGGGCCCAGCTGCTCCCACTCTGATCCCAGTTGCCCCCAGTGTGGTTGTTCCAGGATGGATCAGGAATGGGGACCCCTCTGTGCCCCCCCTTGTGTCACCCTGTTCTGGGGGAGCTTGGGGGGGACATCTGCACCCCAACACGGCATCCAGCGCATCCCAAAGTGTGCAGGACCCCCTTAAACCACCCCACAGCCCCCAAGGAACCTCCAAACCAACTCAGAGCCCACCCAGAACTCCACCTAACCCTTTTCTGGGGGGACTTTCATGGACTCTGGTGTTACTGGGAGCCTCCCCTGGCTGCACGTGAGGAGCTCTTGGGTGAGAGGGGGTGTTGGGAAGGGGGGGGTCGGTGAGTCAGAGGGGATAAAAGGGGTGGTGGGACCCCAACACTGAATGGGAGAGGAGTGGGACCCCCCAAAAGTGGAGAGGGAGGGAGCCTGAGAATTGGGGGATGATGGGAAAGGGGTGGGTGAGGTCAGAAGAGGGGGAAAAAGGGGAGGGTGGGACCCCCAAACTGAGCATGAGGGAGGTGGGGATTGGGGAATGATGTGTATGGGGTGGGAGAGGGGGAAAAAGTGGGGGTTGAGACCCCAAACTAAACATGAGGGGGCTGGGGCTTAAGGGGACCATGAAAAAGTGGGAGAACCAGGGAGAGGGGTGGAAAAGGGGGGTGGTCTGGAGGGATGGACAGTCCCATGGGGGTCTTTGGGCACTGGAGGGTTGGGAAAGGGTGGTCCCCCTGAGCTCCCAACTTCCTCTGGGGTGCTGGGGGCTGCTGGATCCAATCTCAGCCTTGCATTGTGCCAACAGTTGAAATTTAGAGCAATTCTAGAGGGGGGACTGAACCACGTTTGTCCCCCAGGCTTTAATGATGGCAAATCAGATCTATTGAAAGAAAATGAATTATTTATTTTTGCAAATGATGACACAGAACAGAATTATTTAGTGAACAGTAGAAACACTAAAACTACCAGTAGTACAGGATAAGATAGGACAGGGCACTACACTAAAGTAACTGTTGAAGCAATTCTACTAAAGGTGACAAACAAGCAATAATTCTTAATTAGAGATGGATGGAACTCCCCCAGACCAGCGCTGGTGGGGAGATCTCTGCTCTCAACCTCCAGCAGTGACCTTGGGGGGTCCCCAGCCAGGGCAGGAATCTCCACACACCCCCAAGAAGGGTTCTGTTGGAAGAATCTGCCCCTGGCAAAGGGGACTGGCCCTTTCTGGTAGAAACCCATGGACTGACAGTCCTTGGACTCCAGGGGTTCCCTCACCATCAGGGGCTTCATTTGGGGTGAAACCAGTCTGGGGTCCAACATCTCCTGCCTTGGCCTGGCCCCCTCTCAGCTCAGCACTGACCCCTTTGCAAATGGGGCATTGTCTTGGTGCCATTGCAGGGGGATGTCCTGCCCCAGTGTCCCAGTGTTCCTTTAATTGCCAGAGGCCCTGCAGTGTCCCAGTGGCCCCTTGATTCCATGACCTTCTGAAACACCTCAGGCTTCCTTTGGTTCCATGAGGCCCCCCTGTCACAAAGGCCCCTGGATTCCATGAATTCCGCAGTGTCACAAGGTTCCTTTTTTTCCATGGGGCCCTGCAGTGTCCCAATTGTGCCTTGACTCCAGGAGTATCCAAATTCTCCCAGGGTTCCTTTGGTTTCAGGAGGTCCCGCAGTGTCCCAGCGGCCCCTTCATTCCAGGCAGGCCCAGGGAGACGAAGCCAAAGACGGAGCCCCGACCCCGTCAGCATCTTGGGGGGTGGGGGGCAGGACCCGGGAAATGGCTGGGAAGGGACTGGGATGGACTGGGATGGACTGGGATGGACTGGGATGGACTGGGACAGACTGGGATGGACTGGGACACCAGGATACACCGGGACCAGGACTGGGACCCAGCAGGACCCCCCGGGAGCAGGATCTGAGCACACTGGGACCCTCCAGGACCAGAACTGGGGCAACAGGGATCATACTGGGAGCAACTGGGACCACACCGAGGGCTACTGGGAGCAACTGGAGGCCACATAGGATATAGTGGGAGTGCCTTGGAGTCACTGGGATCATACTGGTGGAAACTGGAATGTTACTGGGGCATCTGGGAGTGACTGGGAAGGACTATGAGCATGGTGAGGGCTCTACTGGGATATACTGGGAGTGTCTGCAACCATGGTGGGGGTGACTGGGACCATACTGGGAGTGACTGGGACTACATGAAGGGGAATTAGGACCACACTGGGGGCAACTGGAAGGAACTGAGTGACTGGATCTACAATAGAAGCAACTGGGATTGACTGGGACTGTCAGGAGGGAGGACTGGGATCATACTTGGAAGTGACTGGATCTGTGCTAGGGGAAACTGGGAGCAACTGGGATCATACTTGGATCACAGTGGGAGCAGCTTGACCCATGCTCGGAGCAACTGAGACCACACTGAGGGTGACTGGGGTCATACTGGGATCATATCAAGAGTGAGTGGGATCATGTTGGAGGTGATTGGGATCATCCTGGGAGCAACTGGGAGTGCACTGGGGATGACTGGAAGTGGCTGTGAGCAACTGGGATCCTGCTGGAAGCTTCTGGGGGCAACTGGGAATGAGTGGGACCACATGGAGGAAACTGGGAGCAACTGGGAGAGACCAGGAGTGACTGGGATCATCCTGGGACTGACTGGGCGCTGAATCCGAAAAATCGGTCCGAGAAACTGCTCAGAGACTTTTTTCTCTTTAAGCAGTAAGCTATTTGTTTCTTCAACGTTGGGAGCAAGCCAGCTCGCGCTGGACAAACTTGCTCCAAGGCTTCACACAAAATCAGCATTTTTATACAATCTTCAGCTGGGATTAAATGCATATTCAAGTGATTCCAACATCTCTCTCTGCATATTAAGAACAGGCGGAGTATAGGTGGAGCTCAGGCGGGGCTTGGGGCGGTGCTTCTCTTGGCCCTCAATCCTGAGGGGACTTCCACTCTTCCTCCATGGCTCTGGGGGCTTCAACTCATCTTCCTCAGCTTGACCTTCCTTCTCTTCCATTGTTCTTGACCCGCTCCCTGAAGCTTGGAAAAAGCCCTGGCTCCCGGCCTATTCCTCCTCTTCCAATGTCTCCCTGATCCTGCTGTCTCTCTATTTTATCCCCTCTAGGCCTAGGACATGTTCCTGTACTATTCTCTGAAGCTTTGCTCCAGTCAGTAGAACAGAACGAGCACAGATGGTCTTGGCTGTTGGGAGCTTGTTAGCAGGCCCAAATTTCTTCGTGAACTCTTTTGGGCCTGGCCTCCTGTTTCACCAGGGACACAGCCCGGGCCCGGGGGTTCCCATTCCCATTCCACGGGTTTGCATTCCTGTTCCAGGTGTTCCCATCCCATTCTAGTTGTTCCCATCCCATTCCAGGTGTCCCCATTCCCATTCCAGGAGTTCCCATTCCCATTCCAGGAATTCCCATTCCCGTTCCACGGGTTTGCATTCCTGTTCCACGTGTTCCAATTTCCTTTCCAGGTGTTCCAATTCCCTTTCCAGGTGTTCCATCCCATTCCAGGTGTCCCCATTCCCATTCCTATTGTCCCTCCTCCCATTCCTGGTCTTCCCATCCCACTTCTGTTTTCCCCATTCCCAGTTCCTGATGTCTCCATTCCCATTCCTATTGTCTCCATTCCCATTCCTATTGTCCCCATTCCCATTCCAGGTATTCCCATCCCACCTCTGTTTTCCCTATTCCCATTCCAGGTGTCCCCATTCAAATCCCAGATGTTCCCATTCCCATTCCTGGTGTCCCCAACCTGCTCCCAATGTTCCCATTCCCAATCTTCCCATTCCCAGCCCAGGTGACCCCATTCCCATTCCTGATGTCCCCATTCCCATTTCAGGTGTCCCCATTCCCATTCCAGGTGTTCCCATTCCAGGTGTCTCTATTCCAATTCCAGGTTTTCCCATTTCCATTCCTGGTGTCCCCATTCCAATTCCAGGTGTTCCCATTCCAGTTGTCTCCATTTCAATTCCAGGTGTTCCCATTTCCATTCCTGGTGTCCCCATTCCCATTCCAGGTGTCTCCATTCCAATTCCAGGTGTTCCCATTCCAGTTGTCTCCATTTCAATTCCAGGTGTTCCCATTTCCATTCCTGGTGTCCCCATTCCCATTCCAGGTGTCTCCATTCCAATTCCAGGTGTTCCCATTCCAGTTGTCTCCATTTCAATTCCAGGTGTTCCCATTTCCATTCCTGGTGTCCCCATTCCCATTCCAGGTGTCTCCATTCCCGTTCCAGGTGTTCCCATTCCAGGTGTCTCCATTCCAATTCCAGGTGTCCCCATTTCCATTCCTGGTGTCCCCATTTCCATTCCAGGTGTTCCCATTCCAGGTGTCTCCATTCCCATTCCAGGTGTTCCCTCCCCATTCCACGTGTCCCCATTCCCATTCCTTCTGCCCCCATTCCCATTCCTAGTGTCCCCAGTCTGTTCCCAATGTCCCCATTCCAATTCCAGGTCTTCCCATTTCCATTCCTGGTGTTCCCATCCCATTGCTATTGTCCCAATCCCATTCTTTATGTCTCCATTCCCATTCCAGGCATTCTCATTCCCTTTCCAGGTGTTCCATCCCATTCCAGGTGTCACTGCTGACATTTCCCCTGCTGGTTTACCATTAAACCAGCACACCAGGTCTGTGCCCAGCGGGGGTCCCTGTGGATCATCCAACGTGGGTCCTCCCATGGCTGATGGAGTTGGAGCAGCGGCCGAAGCTCTTCCCGCAGTCGGGGCACTCGGGGCTTCCATTACTGGTGGGTCCGTGGGTGGGAGGTCAAGGAAGAGCTCTGCGTGAAGCTCTTCCCACACTCCCCACAGTGGAAGGGCCTCTCCCTGATGTGGATGCGACGGTGGGTGTAGAGGGTGGAGCTGTCCCACATTCCCTACACGTGTAGGGCTGTTCCCCACTGTGGATGTGCTGGTGGCTGAGCAGCTTGGTGCTTGTGCTGAAGCTCTTCCCACATTCCAAATACTTGTAGGGTCATTCCCTGGTGTGGATGCAACGGTGTTTGCAAAGGCTGGAGTTGTCCCTGAAGCTCTTCCCACACTCCCCACACGTGTAGGGCCTTCCCCACTGTGGATCATCTGGTGTCGGAGCAGGTGGGAGATCTGAGTGAAGCTCTTCCCACACTCCGCACACGTGTAGGGCCGTTCCCCACTGTGGATGCGTCGATGATTGTGGAGGGTGGAGCTCTTCCTGAAGCTCTTCCCACATTCCGCACACGTGTAGGGCTGTTCCCCACTGTGGATGCGACGGTGGGTGCGCAGGGTGGAGCTGTCACTGAAGCTCTTCCCACATTCCTCACACATGTAGGGCCTTTCCCCACTGTGGATCATTTGGTGTTGGAGCAGGTTGGAGCTCTGATTGAAGCTCTTTCCACACGCCCCACACGTGTAGGGTCGTTCCCCACTGTGGATGTGCTGGTGCCTCTGGAGGTTGGTTCTCTTGCTGAAGCTCTTCCCACATTCCAAACACCTGAAGGGCTTTTCCCTGCTGGGAG
>NW_021938409.1:0-7729 GCF_001715985.3 Manacus vitellinus
CACCTGGAATGGGAACACCTGGAACGGGAATGGAGACACCTGGAATGGGAATGGGGACACCAGGAATGGAAATGGGAACACCTGGAATTGAAATGGAGACACCTGGAATGGGAACACCTGGAATTGGAATGGGGACACCAGGAATGGAAATGGGAACACCTGGAATTGGAATGGAGACACCTGGAATGGGAACACCTGGAATGGGAATGGGGACACCTGGAATGGGAATGGGGACATCAGGAATGGGAATGGGGTCACCTGGGCTGGGAATGGGAAGATTGGGAATGGGAACATTGGGAGCAGGTTGGGGACACCAGGAATGGGAATGGGAACATCTGGGATTTGAATGGGGACACCTGGAATGGGAATAGGGAAAACAGAGGTGGGATGGGAATACCTGGAATGGGAATGGGGACAATAGGAATGGGAATGGAGACAATAGGAATGGGAATGGAGACACCAAGAACTGGGAATGGGGAAAACAGAAGTGGGATGGGAACACCAGGAATGGGAGGAGGGACAATAGGAATGGGAATGGGGACACCTGGAATGGGATGGAACACCTGGAAAGGGAATTGGAACACCTGGAAAGGAAATTGGAACACGTGGAACAGGAATGCAAACCCGTGGAACGGGAATGGGAATTCCTGGAATGGGAATGGGAACTCCTGGAATGGGAATGGGGACACCTGGAATGGGATGGGAACAACTAGAATGGGATGGGAACACCTGGAACAGGAATGCAAACCCGTGGAATGGGAATGGGAACCCCTGGGCCCAGGCTGTGTCCCTGGTGAAACAGGAGGCCAGGCCCAAAAGAGTTCACAAAGAAATTTGGGCCTGCTAACAAGCTCCCAACAGCCAAGACCATCTGTGCTCGTTCTGTTCTACTGACTGGAGCAAAGCTTCAGAGAATAGTACAGGAACATGTCCTAGGCCTAGAGGGGATAAATTAGAGAGACAGCAGGATCAGGGAGACATTGGAAGAGGAGGAATAGGCCGGGAGCCAGGGCTTTTTCCAAGCTTCAGGGAGCGGGTCAAGAACAATGGAAGAGAAGGAAGGTCAAGCTGAGGAAGATGAGTTGAAGCCCCCAGAGCCATGGAGGAAGAGTGGAAGTCCCCTCAGGATTGAGGGCCAAGAGAAGCACCGCCCCAAGCCCCGCCTGAGCTCCACCTATACTCCGCCTATTCTTAATATGCAGAGATAGATGTTGGATCACTTGAATATGCATTTAATCCCAGCTGAAGATTGTATAAAAATGCTGATTTTGTGTGAAGCCTTGGAGCAAGTTTGTCCAGCGCGAGCTGGCTTGCTCCCAACGTTGAATAAACAAATACCTGGCTGCTTAAAGAGAAAAAAGTCTCTGAGCAGTTTCTCGGACCGATTTTTGGGATTCAGCGCCCAGTCAGTCCCAGGATGATCCCAGTCACTCCTGGTCTCTCCCAGTAGCTCCCAGTTTCCTCCATGTGGTCCCACTCATTCCCAGTTGCTCCCAGAAGCTTCCAGCAGGATCCCAGTTGCTCACAGCCACTTCCAGTCATCCCCAGTGCACTCCCAGTTGCTCCCAGGATGATCCCAATCACCTCCTGCATGATCCCACTCACTCCTGCTATGATCCCAGTATGACCCCAGTCACCCTCAGTGTGGTCTCAGTTGCTCCCCTCATGGGCCAAGCTTCTCCCACTGTGATCCCAGTATGATCCCAGTTGACCCCAGTATGGTCCCAGTTGCTCCCAGTTGCCCCTAGCACAGATCCAGTCACTCCAAGTATGATCCCGGTCTTCCCTCCTGACAGTCCCACTGAATCCCAGTTGCTTCTCTTGTAGATCCAGTCACTCACAGTTCCTTCCAGTTGCCCTCAACCTGGTCCTAATTCCCCTTCACGTAGTCCCAGTCACTCCCAGTATGGTCCCAGAAACTCCCACCATGGTTGCAGACACTCCCAGGATATCCCAGTAGAGCCCTCAGCGTACTCATAGTCCTTCCCAGTCACTCCCAGATGCCCCAGTAACATTCCAGTTTCCACCAGTATGATCCCAGTGACTCCAAGCCACTCCCACTATATCCTAAGTGGCCTCCAGTTGCTCCCAGTAGCCCTCAGTGTAGTCCCAGTTGCTCCCAGTATGATCCCTGTTGCCCCAGTTCTGGTCCTGGAGGGTCCCAGTGTGCTCAGATCCTGCTCCCGGAGGGTCCTGCTGGGTCCCAGTCCTGGTCCCGGTGTATCCTGGTGTCCCAGTCCATCCCAATCCATCCCAGTCCATCCCATTCCATCCCAGTCCATCCCATTCCATCCCAGTCCATCCCAGTCCATCCCAATCCATCCCAGTCTGTCCCAGTCCACCCCAGTCTGTCCCAGTCCATCCCAGTCCGTCCCAGTCCATCCCAGTCTGTCCCAGTCCATCCCAGTCCATCCCAGTCCATCCCAGTCCGTCCCAGTCCATCCCAGTCCATCCCAGTCCATCCCAGTCCATCCCAGTCCCTTCCCAGCAGCCGCCGCCGTTTCCCGGGTCCTGCCCCCCCGCCCCCCCAAGATGCTGACGGGGGTCGGGGCTCCGTCTTTGCCTTCGTCTCCCTGGGCCTGCCTGGAATGAAGGGGCCGCTGGGACACTGCGGGACCTCCTGAAACCAAAGGAACCCTGGGAGAATTTGGGTACTCCTGGAGTCAAGGCACAATTGGGACACTGCAGGGCCCTATGGAAAAAAGGAACCTTGTGACACTGCGGAATTCATGGAATCCAGGGGCCTTTGTGACAGGGGGGCCTCATGGAACCAAAGGAAGCCTGAGGTGTTTCAGAAGGTCATGGAATCAAGGGGCCACTGGGACACTGCAGGGCCTCTGGCAATTAAAGGAACACTGGGACACTGGGGCAGGACATCCCCCCTGCAATGGCCCCAAGACAATGCCCCATTTGCAAAGGAGTCAGTGCTGAGCTGAGAGGGGGCCGGGACAAGGCAGGAGATGTTGGACCCCAGACTGGTTTGACCCCAAATGAAGCCCCTGATGGTGAGGGAAGCCCTGGAGTCCAAGGACTGTCAGTCCCTCAGTTTCTACCACAAAGGGCCAGTCCCCTTTCCCAGGGGCAGATTCTTCCAACAGAACCCTTCTTGGGGGTGTGTGGAGATTCCTGCCTTGGCTGGGGACCCCCCCAAGGTCACTGCTGGAGGTTGAGAGCAGAGATCTCCCCACGAGTGCTGCTCTGGGGGAGTTCCATCCATCTCTAATTAAGAATGATTGCTTGTTTGCCCCCTTTAGTAGAATTGCTTCAACAATTGCTGTAGTGTAGTGCCCTGTCCTATCTTATCCTGTACTACTGGTAGTTTTAGTGTTTCTACTGTTCACTAAATAATTCTGTTCTGTGTCGTCATTTGCAAAAATAAATAATTCATTTTCTATCAATAGATCTGATTTGCCCTCATTAAAGCCTGGGGCACAAACATGGTTCAGTTCCCCCTCTAGAATTGCTCTAAATTTCAACTGTTGGCACAATGCAAGGCTGAGATTGGATCCAGCAGCCCCCAGCACCCAGAGTAAGCTTGAAGCTCAGGGAGACCACCCCCTTTCCCAACCCCCCAGTGCCCAAAGACCCCCATGGGACCATGGGGTGTGCTGGGTGCCGGGTTGAAGGGCAGGTGCCCTCGCAAAGCCCCCCAAAATCAGGGCAGGGTTTGGGGGGTCCCGGTTGGGCCTGAGGCCACGGGGAGGGGCTGCGGCCACCGGCGGCTCAGGAGCTCTGTGGGGAGAGAAAAGGGGGTGAGAGCGGGGTGGGGGGACAGGGGGGACACCGGGATACACCGAGACCTGGACTGGAGCCAGCGGGACCAGAACTGGGGCAACTGGGATCATGTTGGGAGAAACTGGGATATACTGGGAGTGTCTGGGAGTGAGTGGAACCATAATAGGGGTGAATGGGAGTGACTGAAACCACGCTGGGGGCAACTGGGGTCATCCTGGGAGCAGCTGGGCCCCTGCTGGGCTCATACTGGGATTATCCTGGGAGTGACTGCAATAATACTGGGAGTATGTGAGAGGGACTGCAACCATACTGGGGATGACTGGGATCAAACTGAACCCACTGGAAGTGTCTGCAAGTTCTTGGGATCATACTGGGGGTGACTGGACTCATAGTGGGATCACACTGGGAGCAACTGGGACCATGCAGGGGCAAATGGCATCGTCCAGGCAGTGACTGAAAGTGCCTGGGGCCAGACTGGACTCAGACTGGGAGTCCCTGAGAGGGAAAGGAACCATCCTGGGGGGGGACTGGGAGCAACTGGGGCCACCTTGGGTGTAGCTGTAAAATATGGAACTTTATTAGAAATTGTCAACCATAGAATTTCTGTATTTTACACCAAACACTTGAAAAGGACAGTGCTAGCACAGAAATTGTGGATTTTAGTGAGCTTGGAAGGTCTCGAGGGAAAGGGTAGAGTTACTATTTCTTGTGAAGATTCCTTACAGGAAATAATTTTGGTAAAAACAGAGAGGGTTCTTACAGCTGTGAAGCGACTGATAGAAAGTGAGAAAGGACAGAAAACAGATCCATGAGACTGGGTCTAGGCCTTGGAGCAGTTGTAGAGGGCAGGAAACAGTGCCAGAAGCACAGGGTGAAGAAAAGAACAAAGCAAGAAAGGTGTTGGTGCCTGACCCCAGGGGTCGCTTTGTGACCTCCAACACAGTTCCAGAGGGGAGTAGGGTGGGTGGAAACTGGGGTGGAACAGGGGTGGAATTGAGTCCAACCCTCAGCCCTGCCCAGGTCCATCCCCAAGAGTCACAGCCTGTGCCCCAGAGGATCATCCAAACTCTCCTGGAGCTCTGTCAGCCTTGGTGCTGTGCCCACTGCCCTGGGGAGCCTGTTCAGTGCCAACCACCCTGGGGGGGAAGAACCTCTATCTAACATCCAACCTGACCCTGGCCTGACACAACTCCAGGCCATTCCCTGGGGGCTGTCCCTGGTCCCCCCAGAGCAGAGCTCAGGGCCTGCCCCTCCTCTGCCCCTCTGAGGAAGTTGGAACTGCCATGAGGTCTCCCCTCAGTCTCCTCTTGTGCAGCTGAACACCCTAAGTGCCCTGAGCTGCTCCTCCTTTGGCTTCCCCTGCAGAGCCTTCCCCATCCTGGTGGCCTCCTTTGGACACTCTCTACTGGCTCCATCTCTTCCTTCCCTTGTGTCCCCCCCGAGTGCCCCACTATTGAGGTGAGGCCGCCCCAGGGCAGAGCAGAGTGGGACAATCCCCTCCCTGGCCCGGCCATGCTGGGCCTGATGCCCCCAGGACAGGGTTGTCCCTCCTGGCTGCCAGGGCACTGCTGACTCCTGGCCAAGTGGGCACCCCCAGGACCCCCAGGGCCCTTTCCCAGCACTACTCTCCAGCCTCTCATTCCCACTCTGTCCCCACATCGGGGGTTGCCCATCCCAGGGGCAGAATCCGGCACTGCCCCTTGTTGAACTTCCATGGGGGGTGATTCCCAGCCCTGGCATCTGTCCAGGTCTCTCTGCAGGGCCTCCCTGCCCTCCAGGGACTCAGCAGCTCCTCCCAGGTTGGGGTCATCTGCAAACTTGCTCCGTGTCCCTTCCAGTGCTGCACCCAAGTCATGGATGGAGATGTTGGAGAGCACAGGGCCCAGATGGAGCCCTGGGGAACCCCCCTAGTGACCCCCATCTGATGTGCCCCCAGTCACTGCCACCCTCTGGGCCCGACCCGGGAGCCCATTGCTCGCCCAGCACAGGGTGTGTTTATCCAGCTCTGGGCTGGACACTTTGTCCAGAGGGATCTGGGCACAGACACTGTGAGAAGCTTCTCTGAAACCCAAAAAGATCCCATCAACTGCCTTCCCTTGATCAGCAAGGGGGGGGCGTTGTCATAAAGTAACTCAGGTTTGATCAGCAGGCCTTTCCTCTGGGGAAGCCGTGCTGGCTGTGATACCCCACAGCAGGGTGGGAGCTCAGGGGTCACCCCAGACCCCCCTTTTCCCACCTTTTCCCCCGTGGCCACTGCAGCACCGGCTGTTGGGTGGAGGGGAACCCCCCATCAGCCCCTCAAGGATGGACAGGGGGGTTGGGGACCCCCCCAGTGCAGATCCAACCCCTCCAGGGCCCCAGGGAACTGCTCCAGGGCTCAAGTGATGGGGACACCAAGGGACCTCCCTGGGACTCCTCTTCCTGCTGTCCCACCCCCCTTTTCTGCCCCTCTCCCACCCCTTTCCTATGGTCCCCACAACCCCCACATCCCCCCTGCACTCAGTTTGGGGCTCCCACCCCACTCTCAATAACTTTGGGGTCCCAACACACCTCACACTCAGTTTTGGGGGTCTCAGCCCAATTCTTTTCCCTTCTTTTCCACCCCTTTCCTATTGTCCCACTAAACCACAGCTTCCCTGTGCTCCCTTTGGGGGTCCCACCCCTTTGACCCCTCAGCTGAAGGGGTCCCACCCCCCCTTTTTCCCACCTTTTCTCCCCTTTCCTGTTCCCTTTCCCCATCCCCCCTGTGGCAGGGGGAGTTCAAGGCTTAGACAAAGTTGATTGGAGAAGTCCTGCCCTGGAGTCCCGAGGTGCAGAACGGACTCCCTGGCTTTCTAAACTCCTGCTCCCAGAGGAGCCTGGGGGCAGCTGGATCCAATCTCAGCCTTGGGTTATGCCAATGCTTTGAATTTAAGGAATTATAGAGATGGGATTGAACCAGTTTTGTCCCACAGGTTTTAATGATGGAAAAGCAGATATATTTATAGCAATGAACTACTTATTACTAATAATGATCAGACAAAAGGACTAAACCAGAATTATTTACTACACAACATACACACTAAAACTACCAGTAGTACAGGATAAGGTAGGACAGGGCACTACACTAAAGCAATTGTTGAAGCAATTCTACTAAAGGTGGCAAACAAGCAAGAATTCTTAATTAGAGATGGATGGAACTCCCCCAGAGCAGCGCTGGTGGGGAGATCTCTGCTCTCAACCTCCAGCAGTGACCTTGGGGGGTCCCCAGCCAAGGCAGGAATCTCCACACACCCCCAAGAAGGGTTCTGTTGGAAGAAGCTGCCCCTGGCAAAGGGGACTGACCCTTTGTGGTAGAAACCCATGGACTGACAGTCCTTGGACTCCAGGGCTTCCCTCACCATCAGGGGCTTCATTTGGGGTCAAACCAGTCTGGGGTCCAACATCTCCTGCCTTGTCCCGGCCCCCTCTCAGCTCAGCACTGACCCCTTTGCAAATGGGGCATTGTCTTGGGGCCATTGCAGGGGGGATGTCCTGCCCCAGTGTCCCAGTGTTCCTTTAATTGCCAGAGGCCCTGCAGTGTCCCAGTGGCCCCTTGATTCCATGACCTTCTGAAACACCTCAGGCTTCCTTTGGTTCCATGAGGCCCCCCTGTCACAAAGGCCCCTGGATTCCATGAATTCCGCAGTGTCACAAGGTTCTTTTTTTTCCATAGGGCCCTGCAGTGTCCCAATTGTACCTTGACTCCAGGAGTACCCAAATTCTCCCCGGGTTCCTTTGGTTTCAGGAGGTCCCGCAGTGTCCCAGCGGCCCCTTCATTCCAGGCAGGCCCAGGGAGACGAAGGCAAAGACGGAGCCCCGCCCCCGTCAGCATCTTGGGGGGCGGGGGGGCAGGACCTGGGAAACGGCTGGGAAGGGACTGGGATGGACTGGGATGGACTGGGATGGAATGGGATGGACTGGGATGGACTGGGATGGACTGGGACAGACTGGGACGGACTGGAATGGACTGGGA
>NW_021938410.1:0-1347 GCF_001715985.3 Manacus vitellinus
GTGTGAAGGAGAGCTCAGGGGGATACAAGGTGGGATGAGGGGGATCTGAGGGGATGTCACTCCCCCTCCCCATTTCACTTTGGGCTTGTTTCTGGTTCTTTCAGCTGCAGAACAACCTGTGGCCGAGCCCTGCGAGCCCCCCGGGGCTCCTGCCCGCCGAAAGGCCCTCCCGGCGCCCCTGCCTGGCCCCGTATCCCCCCCCCGCCCACGAGCAACACCTTCGTGAGCCCTTCCTCGCCTCCCGGGCGCCCCCCGCCATCCACGGCCTCTATTCCCTGCACGGCATGCCCCCCCCGGCCCTGGCCCCCGCCCTTCGGCCCCCCCCCAGCACGACTACAAGGCGCCCGCGCTGATGCCGCTAGATGAAGAGCAAAGAGGGCCCGGGAAACCTGCTGGGCTGGGCCAACTTGATCCCCGGGGGAGGGGGACACGGGGCCCCGCACCCCCAAGCGCCAGGATTTGGGAGCAGGGTGGGATCACCTTCCGCCCCTCCTGCACACCCCGAATCTCCGGGAGTTCCTGACTACAGCGCGATGCTGCAGCACCGGAGAAAGAGGGGCTGTGGGAGTGGAAGAGACCATTCCCCACCCGCGGGCTTGGCACTGCAAGCTCGGGCCCCAAAGTGGCGTCCTGAGGCCCCCCACGGCACCTTCAGTGAAGGGTTTGATGGAGATTTCCCGCGGGTTTGCAGCCCCTCCCTCCCATCAAATCTGTGTCCCAGCTGGGGGGCCGCACCTGGGTAGGGGGGGACTGTGACGGGTAGGGGGCAAGAGTACAACCCCTGGCAGGGACCCAGGTTTGTTTTGGGGGTCTCTCCCTCCCCAGCTGGAGTCTTGGACTTGCTCACCCCCCTCCCAATGCAACCAAGCAATGGCAGAACGGGGCTCTTCCACTCCAGGCCCATACTGGAGGGCCCCTGACTGGACTGAAACTGGTGCTCGGGGGGGGTTTCCTGGGGCAGAGCTTGTGTTCAAGGAGCGCCCCAAACCCCCTCCGACCACCACAGCCCTTTCTGCTCCCCTGTTTTGGGGGAAGCCCTGGCACAGCCCAGTTCCTGGAGCAGGGGGAGCCCCCGGGAGGGCTCAGTAAATCCATTGGGGGACGTGGGCTCGGGAGGGTAAAGACTTCCCAATACAGCCCATTTTTCCCTGGGCAGGGGGTCACCTGTTACCCCTTGGATGGAAGAGGTGGGGAGGTGCTTTAATCCCCCAGGTGGGACCCCCCAAGTGCTCCAAGAGGGGTGTTGGGGGCACAACTGGTCATTTGGGGGATGTTCCCCATTTTGGGGAGGCTCTTAGTGGGGGTACCTGTATGGCCAGTCCTGGGGGGGTGGAGGGGGGGCCACCT
>NW_021938411.1:0-17278 GCF_001715985.3 Manacus vitellinus
GGGGTCCGGGGGCTCCTGGTGACCCCTCCGAATCTCCCCCAAGACTCTCGGGAACCGCCCAGATCCCCCCCAAGACTCCTGGGGACCCTCCGCCTTTCCCCCTCGTCCCCCAAATCTCCTGTGCATCCCCTTAACCCTTGAAAATCTCCTGGGACCACCTCAGACCCCCAGACTCCCTCCTGGGGACCCCCAAACACTCTTCAGGACTCCGGGGTCCTTCCCGACCCCCTCCTAGAGTCTTTTGGGTGTCACCCACCCTTTACGGCGGATTCCTCCGTCCATTTTTCCACCCCGGACTGCTGGGGGTCCACCCCCCCAAGAAACTACTGGGAACTCCCCAGTGTCCCACCACGAGATTCCTGGGTCCCTCCCCCCCCAACCCCCTGTGGGTGCCCCCATCCTTTCTTCCCCTCGAAAATATTCTTGGGGGTCCCCCAATGTCTCCTCCAGCCCCCATCCTGCCAGGGATGGATTTGGGGGGATCTCCTTCCCCTTCCCTCTGGCCCGAAGGCAAATGCCCTCCCTGTCCTTCTTCCTTCGCCCCCAGGCAGAAAAGAGAAGAGAAACAGTCAGTTGGCCCTGGCAGGTGTGGGTGTGTGCAGGCTGTGGTTGAGTGGTTGAGAAGGGAGAGGAGGGGGCTGGTGTTTGGGCCAAGTCCAGCAGGTGATGTCTTTTGTGTCTGGCAGTCCTTGGTCGGCTCCACGACCATCCAGCTGTCAGTGTTCATGACATACCCATCTGCCCTTCTCTTCTTGGCTCCTACACTTGCCAACCCTAAGCTGCTCCTAAGTTCTCTTGTTGTCAGTTCATAAAGAGGTCTTGTCAAGTGTTACTGATTTAGAAACTAAACCCTGACATCTTTGTCTTTGCCAAAGATGTGTGTGAAAGGGCAGTGCTGTTGCAAAGCAGTGTTGAGCTTCACATTGGGTGACTTGGCAGCTTCCTCTGCATCAACCATGCACCCTGGGTTTCTTTGAAAAGTACTTTTCACTCCAAATGTGACACCACATTAGCCTGTAGGACATCCTGTCCCCAAATAGATAACTGTAAATATTAATAATAAAAAAGTGACCCCCTCCATTATTCAAGAAAAGCTTGTATCTCTGTCCTAAAAGCATCCAAGGGTCACGTCCCCCAGTTTTCTATCTGACAAGGGTTTGGAGGGGCTGCTTTGTGCAGGGAACCCTTTGGGGGCCCCTTGCAGATGGGTAGGGCTGCACTCTGGGGGTGTGGGGCTTTGGTTCTTTGGTTGCCAGGGGCCACTGTGAGTCACTGAGCCGGGGTGGGGACAATGGGCAGGGCTGGCTGGGACAGGCTGTGGCACCTGTGACATAAAATGGAAGTGTCCGCATGGGGCAGCTCTGCAGGGCCCATCAGGGGATGCTGCCCAGTGCAGCCTGTGCTGTGGGGAGCACGCACACAGGGAGAGGCTGGGCCGGACGAGGGCCGGGGCAGCAAGGCCGCCCCAGGGAGTGGGTTCTGCCCCTGCCTGCAGGGCCCAGCCCCTGGCAGGAGTGCCTTGGGCAGGGCCCGGTGCTGCTGCTGGGGCAGGGGGTGAGGCCTTGCCGCCTGCCAGCTGCCTGGGCCCCTGTCCTTGCTGCGCCACATCCCCGAGGCTCCATCCCCGCTCCCCCAGCGCCAGCTCCCTCCTTCCCAGCCCCAACCAAGCCCTTCTCTGTGTCCTCCTGCAGGCCATGGCTTTCACAACATTCCTTTTGGTGCTTGTGCAAAGCATCATCCAGTCCCTGCAGGCGGTCGGGGAGGGGCTGCACAAGACTCAGTGAGCTTGGAGGTCTTTTCCAAGCTGAAGGACTCTTGGATTCTGTGATTGTGTGCTGGATTCAGCTGGGTCCTTGTTAGTAGCATTAGTTTGCTCCCAAAGTTTCCTCGCTGTCAGCTCTTGTGGCCTAAGGCTTGAGCTCCTTTAGCTCCTTGTGCTGAGCTACTGATGGGAAAGGAGAGGCCTCTGCAAGCAGATTCCTGGTGTTCCCTGTAGAACAGTGAGGGAGAAGGTGTAGTCAAGTGGGAAGAGGAGTACTGTTTGTGTGTGGCCTCCTATGTGGCCTTGGCACCTTTGAGGGGCTTGAAGGAGAAAAGAACTTTGTTAAAGTGAGAAGTGAAATAGTGTGTTGGCTGTGGGAATGGGAAGGGAAGAGGAACGGAGAATGGGAAGGGAAAGAGGAATTGAAAGACATCTACTGATGCTGTCGTTTGTTATGTTTGCATGTAGCAGGGTGTGGTGGAAGAAAAAACCAATTGGGAAAGATATGTGGCATGGAGAAGCATCTATGGGAACTAGATGGACTTTTATACACTGGACAATTCATCCACTGGACTGACAGTTGTTCCCCAGTTTTACCCCAGTTTATTGCTGTATTGTCATGGAGTTTTATGTACCCCAGTTTACTGTTGAATTTTTATGAAGTTTGTTATACCTCCATATTGTTCCCCTTTCTCCCTCAGATTTTCCTGCCCAAAGTTGTTTGTCACCCTGTCCTCCCCTGCTTTCCCGCTCCTCTGCCACTGATTGGCTACAGTTTGCTGCAGTGCAAAGAGAGCTCCCATTGGCCCTTTCTCCTGGAGACTCCGAAGTTCCACCCGCCTTTTCCCTGTCTCCCTATCACACTTTTCCCTGAGTTGTCAGTTCCATGCTCCTCCCCAGTTCAGAATCTTCCCCTCAGACTTACCTTATTTAAAACCCTGTTGTCCCTGAATAAAGTGGCATTGCTGCACGAACCCTCGACTGTGCCAAGAACCGTTATCGCAATGCTCGGTCCCATTTCCCATCCCCCCGGACCATGGTAAGTGGCGCCCAACGTGGGGCACAGTTGAGGACTCTCATATTGAGAGAACTCCTGTGTCCTCACCTGGGTTCAGGCGACACCAGGAGAGGCGATCGTCCCCGTCGGTCCTCCTCAGCAGAGCGGACGGCTGTGGGCTCAGCGGTAGCTGCACGGGTCGACGCACCAGACAGGTGAACTGCTGAGGACATTCCTCACCCTACCCTAACACCCACAGCCCGGCAGAACACCAAAGGGAGGACTTTCCATCAAGAGACTGTTGTTGAGACCCGACTAACATCAACATGGGACTCACACTCTCAACCTCCCAAAAATTTGTATACAGGCGCCTAAAAGACTTTGTAATAGAACACGGTCACCCCTTAGATAAAAAATTGGCAAAATCACTCGCCAGATGGCTCGACCACAAGGGTCACCAGCTTGCCGAGGACACCAGCGTAGAGCAGTGGCAAGCCATAGGCTACAGCCTCTGGCGGGACAGCGATAAGGGGGACCGTATAGCTAAAGAGGCACTCATGGCATGGAGGTTAGTTCTGATGGTGCTACAGCACCAGATGATGAACAAGAATATCAGCCTCCCCAAGACAGACACTGAGCGGACAGAGACGGACACTGAGCAGACAGACACACAAGATGGAGGGAGGGGGAAGAAACCATCGCACCAAATTCAAAATGGCGTCGAGGAGGAGGGACCCAGGGACCACGCAGAGAAAAGGCGGGAAGGGACACCGCGGGAAAAATCAGCGCAGGAAAGGAGGAGGCGGGTTCCCTTAGCACCACCCTCCAGGCCGCCTCCGCCTCCACCTGATTGCATCAGAGATCCCTCCCCCAGCATGCCCACGAGCACACCCACTTCCTCCAGCCCCACCTCTTCCCCGGATACATCACCTTCAAGGGGCGGAAGGGTGGCAAAGGACAGGGTCAAGGCGAAGGTCAGGGCCTCCTTCCGGCAAGATGGCTGCGCCCATAGGCCTCACACCACCGAGGCCTACCCCGCCTGCCGCCACCCTGAACCGGACATAGACTTAATGCAACACTCCCCTGAATGGCAGCTTAAGCTACCAGATATCTGGAGAGCCTTCAGGGAGGAGGCTGCTAGTGCTAAAGACACTGAATTCCTAAAAGCATTTCCCATCTATGTAGAGGAAGGAAGGGCCCCAGAGTGGCTGTAGGGAATTGGCTATAGAACACGGCTTGCCTAGGCCGTGGGAACATCTTAGATAGCAAGGTTACAGTGCCCTTGTACCCTTTTAGCTGGCTGGTAAACAGGACATTGTGATTAGCAAAACAAAAAGCAACTGAGTACCACCTGTGTCAACAAAGAAATGAGTAAGAGGTGAGATCAACATTTAAGCAGAACCAATAATGAGCTTAGCTTTTGCAATATGTATGAACTAATTATAAAGCATATATTAAGCTGTTAGCAATGATCAATAAACGAAGCTTGCTGATTCTCATATTGAGCGTCTCATTCTTCCCTCGTCACGACAAGTGGCGACCAATATTGTACCCCATGCTAAGAGATATGAAAAAGGTCATCGTCGAGTATGGATTGGGGGCACCCTTCACCATCGAGTTGCTAGAATCCTTCTTCCTGGCTTATAAGCTGATACGTTACAACATAAGAGCAGTGATAGGAGGACTCTTTACAACAGTACAGTCCTCAGTATTTGAGGCAGAATGGAAAAAATTAATCACTGCATATGTCAATGACAAAATGGAAAGAAGGGGAATCCCAATTCAGCAGGCAATAGACATGCTCTATGGGGAGGGGAACTATTCGAGTAGGGGGGATCAAGCTCGAATTGACCCCAAATTTTTAGAAGCGACTAAAGAATTGGCATTAGAGGCCGTGAAAAGGGTGACAGATGCCTATGTGCAGACGCCTTCTTTCACACTTATTAACCAAGGCCCAAAAGAACCTTTTGTAGAATTCATACCCAGGCTAAAAGAGGCAATCAGCAGGCAGGTCCACCAAAAAGAGAGCCAGGAAATTTTATTCAATAAATTGGTTATCAAAAAGGCGAATGAGGACTGTCAGAAAGCTTTGAAGATGTTAAAGGATCCCTCCCTACTCGAAATGATAGACGCTTGTAAAAATATAGGTTCCAATTCCCATAAAGCGCGTCTATTGGCTGCCACTTTCATGGGTCCCCAATCATGTTTCAATTGTGGTGAAAAGGGACACTTCAAAAAACATTGTCCTAAGTTAGTCCCCGAACCAAATTTGCCTAAGACCCTATGTCGGAGGTGTGGGAAGGGCCGCCATTGGTCTTCTAGTTGTAGGTCAATGACCAATATCAATGGTGAGCCCCTTCCCCCCAGGAGGTCCCCAGAGCTTGAGGAAAAGGGTAACCTTCCAATCTTTGCCCGATCTTCGCCCTTGCTCCTGTGAACATCAGGGAAACGGGGAGCAGAGCGCCCAGGGGGGCGCGACGACACAAATAACCCCTGCTCTCCGCTCCATCCTGCGCCCAACACCGCGCCCAGCTACCCCATTACCCAAGAGCCTCCGACAGACCTCATTCCCGTTCAGTGTGATCCTTTAAATTCAGCAGACCCTATCTCAGTTAAAAACCAGTGTGTTCCCCTAAATTGGATAATCCTTTCCGTTACTCACCCGTCTACTCACCTAAGCTCCTATGAGCAGGCCAGGGTTAGACCATCTGCCCCGGTCGATCCAGATAAGACTTACCTGATGATATCGCACTTTTCAGCAGTGGCTAAGGGAATAATTGTAGTGCCTACTCTCCTGACGGGACTGACGAACACAAATATAGCTATATGCCTAACTGTGCATCTCCCTCCCGTGCAGTTGGAGGACCGCTTCCCCGTGGCGAAGATGGTCTCCACCGACGAGCTGCTCTGCGTGGTGTCCCCAGATGAGGAGCGGAGGGAGGGATCACTGAGGGAAGTCCACTGGACAACCTTGGTGAAGACCTCTCGCCCTCTTCTAACATGTCTCATCTACTTTTCTCAACCTAGGCACCCTCAGAAAGTCAAGGTGGAAGGGTTACTCGACATGGGGGCGGATGTCACCATAATTGCCTCCAAGGACTGGCCGTACGGCTGGCCAGCCCAGACCACTAACATCAGAGTCAGCGGTGTAGGGGGATCGCAGTACCCCGTCAGGAGTAAAGAGGTAAAGAGGAACTCCGAAGTTCCACCCACCTTTTCCCTGTCTCCCTATCACACTTTTCCCTGAGTTGTCAGTCCCATGCTCCTCCCCAGTTCAGAATCCTCCCCTCAGACTTTAAACCCCTTATTTAAACCCCTGTTGTCCCTGAATAAAGTGGCATTGCTGCACGAACCCTCAACTGTGCCAAGAACCATTATTGCAGTGCTCAGTCCTATTTCCCATCCCCCTGGGCCGTGGCAGCAGGGAGATTGCCAAAACTGAAACCAGTACACAGTTGAAAGCTGAACAAAACAACATTTATTCCAAAGAAAGTAGCAAACAAAATGAGAAACCAAGAGACAGAAAAGAGAAGGGAAACAAGCCCCCAAGACAACCCCCCATTCACTCAAGTGTTACTTACCAGGTTGTCTTACCGACCCCAGAATGCTTAGAATTCCCCATAGCAGAAGCTGCATCCTCATTATCCTCAATGAGCCAATTTTCATTAATGTGAGGAAAGCTGAGAGACTGTAGAAACATCAGTTGAACTTCAAAGTCTCCTGGTTTCTGTCTCTCCTCAGACTTAGAATCAGGGTTAGGGTTAGGGTTAGGGTTAGGGTTAGGGTTAGGTTTAGGGTTGGGGTTAGGGTTTAGGGTTAGGGTTAGAGTTAGGGTTAGGGTTAGGGGTTTTTTTAGGGTTAGGGAACCGGGTTTGCGCATAGTTTGCAGTCTCTTTTTTAGGGTTAGTGTTGCTATGCGCAAACCCGATTCCCTGACCCTAATCCTAAAAAAGTGAATGTAAGCTATGTGCAAACCCTGTTCCCTAACCTTAACCTTAAAAAAGAGACTGCAAGCTATGCACAAAACCAGTTCCCTAACCCTAACTTTAAAAAAGAGACTGCAAGCTACTAGGGTTAGGGTTAGGGTTAGGGTTAGGGTAAGGGTTAGGGTTGGGGTTAGGGTTAGGGTTAGGCTTAGGGTTCGGGTTAGGGTTAAGGTTAGGGTTAGGGTAAGGGTTAGGGGTTAGGGTTGGGGTTAGGGTTAGGGTTAGTCAGAATCTGTCTCAATGCGCGATCTAACTATCGTGGGTTTACCCCATTCCAGGAATGCAAACCGTAAACCCTAAAACCTAAACCCTAACCCTTACTAACCTTAACCCTAACCCTAACCCTAACATCTCATAGTAGAGGGAGGGAGGGGCCTGATTCCTCATCAGATATATCAACAGTCAAAAGCCTGTAAGCTCAGCTCTTGCCTTTTCAGGGCTTCACACCGTCAGCACTGGAGGGAGGGAGGGGCCCGACTGCTCATCAGAGGTATCATGCAAGTCAAAAGCCTGAAAAGTCTCCTAGAATGCATAAATCATTAACCATTTCAGTCTCTGACAATTGGTCCACACAGTAACTGCAAGCTACGCCCAAAGCCTCTTCCCTAACCTTAGAAGAGAGACTGCAACCCTCGAGATGTTGGAGGCTCGAGGCATGGTCCGTGACACTAATCATGGCTATAACTCATAACTTCTTGGAGTATGGGGACTTCCCTCCTTCACCCCCGGCAGATCAAGGCCACCACTTCAACTGACAGACAGGGAAGCCTCGCTGGACCCCGTGGGCGGTGACTATATACATCTGTCCACTCTCAGCTTTTCTTTCTCTTACTCTCCCTTGCTTTTATCCTGCCTTTCTCTCCCCTATGCATTTCTTCCCCCCCCCCCAAAAGGTTATCTCTGTCCGGAATAAAGACAAGTGCCAAAAAATACTCAAGCACACAAAATATCTTCTATTACAGTGAGAATAATAAGAATAGTAATAAACTTAGCAAGAGGAATTAAAAACTAAAAAAGGATACAAAGTAACTATCTTATCGGGTGGCATTAAAAAAAATACTACGAACAGCATTTAATACAGTATTAACTAGTGAAAAAGGGATACCAAAAAAAAAAAAAGGATCTTAGTAAAAGGGGAAACTAAAGGAAAAATAGTATAAACATAAAAGGAGAATTAAAGGAACACTAAAAGGATATTAAAAAAGTTTGTTCTCTCAGTTGCTTCCTATCAAAAAACTGTGCTTACCCACACAGACAGGCCAGGGCTGTCAGGATCTGCAGCAGCTGGTCGGTACCCATGCTTAGCGGGCGTCCCCGCGGAGCAACACAGTCTCGGTGGTAGGATGAGTATCGCTCAACTCAGCAGCTCCGACACCCCATTTTTATCAGTTCCACATTACACTACGTAGGGCCAGTACGCAGTATAAGGTGATGCCTGAATGGCAGCCAAACACCGCCTGATCATTACCTCATGGCAGCAGTCTGCGCATGCCCTACTTGTAGGGCAAGGGGCGAGCGACCCCTGCCCACATAATCTTCCTCCCATCATCATCTTTCTCACCCCTATGGATGACCTCTACCATTGTGTTTCAAGGGTAGATGTATCTATCTTGCAATATGTAGCAAAACCAAGGAAGAACTCAGCTCTGATAATAGGGGATATCAGGCTGACTTGCTAAAAAGCACAATGGACCTTACAATTAGCTTGTGCCATGAAGTTACATTGTACCATACTCTAGCTGGTTTCACATCCTAATATGATTCCGTTCTCACGCCTCTATGCTCCATTGATCATCTAATTCAAAAGTACCCCCCTTACATACCACCGCGTGATCAATGGTAGCAAGAGGGTGATAACGAACTACTCAAAATTGCAACGCATTTAGCCTGGTGTTTATCATTCGACGTACACATGTTAGTATACAGGGAATCATACACAATATGCATGTTATTATACATCCCACTATTGACAAGCCTATTAACGCTTTTCGTAACCAGGACCATCCCCATTTCCAATCACCAAAGAGGTTCCATTCATCATGAACATGTAATTGTTGAGTAAGGGCTTTTAATTTCTGGATGCTAGCATGAACAGATTCAGAATGATCACTTAAATTCATGCAGCACATGCCCTCAAAATCTTGACAGCCATGTCCCTGGGCTAACAACAACAAAAAAAATCAATAGCAGTTCTATTTTGTAAACTTGCATGTCTAACAGAGTCTACATCTGTGAGCAATGCACTCAAAACAGCAGAAGTAGCATTAGCTTCTTTAGCCAACCAGCATCCTAGTTTATTTAGAGAAACCAAAGCATGAGCAGTCCCTGTCTGAGATATTACACTAGCAGTTATTCTTTCAGCCTTATTCCAAAACTCTACATCAGAGTTACAGTCTGGAATAAATCGCCGTGTGCTACGTCTGCATCTTCTTAGTTTAGGCGAGGTTACGCTGCGAGGATGAAAAAAGGTTAATCGTCCAAAGGTACAAGGGCCTCCTACAGCCTTTCCCGGAATACCTTTCCATGCTCTTTGTCCACAAATGAGAAACAGATCATTTGGGAGACCTATTGCATCAGATCCAGGAATAAATTGTTTTTGCAGAGTCTCATTGCACCAAGCTGATGCGTTCTGGTAAATATCTCTAAGAAAAACTGTCAACTCCTGGATATGTGCAGTTTGCTAACACGGTCTCATTATATAGAGTTCCCCACCAGTAGTTATCAATGGGTACTCCAACCAGACAGGTGCGAAAAGGACTCGTGGGAGTTACCATGGACACACATATCATGTCCATCTTCGTCACGTTGGCCAGGGTGGTCCGCACATTGACATCTAAAACAGAAGTCAGCAAAGAAGCAAAGTATAGCTGATATCTTTCTGGAAGGTACAGTTGGGTCTGGAAAAGGCCCTGCTGCTCTGCACCCTCAGGGGAGAAACCAGCTCCTGGGGGCTGTTGGATTCCATCCCACCGCGTGGTCCATGGTTGGACCATGACACTGGTGAATGACTCGAACAGTGTATTGATGAAGGGTCATTTCTAAAAATGTAAACAACATAACAACTGAGTAACAGTGAAAAT
The DNA here is from genome assembly GCF_001715985.3 of Manacus vitellinus. Taxonomy (NCBI): domain Eukaryota; kingdom Metazoa; phylum Chordata; class Aves; order Passeriformes; family Pipridae; genus Manacus; species Manacus vitellinus. Next base: position 9,826 of record NW_021938411.1, read on the forward strand.
ACAGACAATAATATAATCATGTCCATCCCCAGTGAGGAGATCTAAGTGGATTACAGTGGTCATTTACTTGGAGTCAACAGCACTTGAGATAATCTTTTCCTGGTTGGCAGACCTAGTTTCCAAGTTTGGACAGGTGAACAGGTGTGTCCAATTGTGTGGGCCCGGACAACACAATGAATCTCAGGAATTTCTGCAAAATAGAAAGTCTAGTACAACAGAACTTCTCATTTCAGAATTTTATAGTCTGGATTCATCTTTTATAGTATGAAGTGGTTGACTGCCAGTCACACGTTTATAGGTCTGTTAGGAGCTATCACAGGCAATGTTTATCTGGAGTTTGATGCAACACCAGACAACATCCTGGTCTCACCAACCGCTCCCACAGAAAGCTTGCACTCTCTGTACAGATTCCAGGCCTCATCGGGAGCAAACCGTCCTGCCCCAGTTTACCCCTGACTGCAGTCAATCCCCCTTCACCTCATGGAGTGATAGTACAGGTTATCTCTTGCCTCCATGCTATAAAAGAATTTTATCCATCTTCATATTAACTATACCATTGAGTGTGAAATCATTTCTGTACTTAACTAGAATATTACCAGTTCATCATAAGAAAATTGTAAACATGATGCGAGCCAGAGCCCATAGGGAGGTCCACAAACATCAGTCCTTCATTTGCAGTCTTACCAACCAGCTTTTCAACATAAGCTTTTCTTCTGTGAGGCCCAGCACCTCACACATGGTTATTTCACAATCACATATATTCTTGTATAGACTCGTAAGCCAAAAGGTTTCTGTCATTTGTTGATTCCAAATAATTCTTGCCACTTGCTGTAACACTACCGGGATGAAACACATACAAATATGAGCACTGCAAAACAATCAGTGTCTGATTTAGAATTCCCAAACCACACCGTTCTGCCTGATCTTCACAAACATCATTGGTGTGGTATGAATAGCACAGAAACAGATCATTCTATACAGTGATGACCATTAGGCTTCAGGATGTTACAAGTTTTATAGTTTTCTATTGTCTTCTTTCCCCCGTTAATGGCATGTCTGCCCCATCCCAGGAGACAAAACCAAGTACAATTGCAGTCCCTCTGCACACGGCATCACATATGTCCTTCACTGATCATCTAATTCAAAAGTACCCCCCTTACACTGTGTCACATTGTGGTATGACAGCACCCAAACTGCTAGCATGCCTGTTGATACAGAATTGTTAAAATAAACCTTGCCAGTATGTTTTCAGACACCGATTATTTAGTGTCGTTTCACTTTAATCCATCCCAAGGGAATTATTAATAAAAACCTGAGTTACCCCCTCTCCCCTTTTCCTGGGGCGGGTTGTAACACCAATCAAAACTGACTCCGCCCAGTAGGCGGAACCAGTGACGCAAAACAATCAACACGGACTCCACCTCTTGACTCCACCCAGTGGACAGGGCCAGTGCTCTATAGAAGCAGAGTACATACCGGACGGCGGTGGGTATTCTGCCAGACACGCAACAGAACAGCAACAGCAAAAGCAGAGACCCAAGAGAAAAACCAAAAGATTCTGACAGCGGTGGGCTTATAGCCCGAGAGGGGTTTACTGGGCACCACTGCGTTCCTGGAATGGGGTAAACCCGCGATAGTTAGATCGCGCATTGAGACAGATTCTGACTAACTCTAACCCTAACCCCAACCCTAACCCCTAACCCCTACCCTAACCCTAACCTTAACCCTAACCCGAACCCTAAAGCATTCACTTTTTTAGGATTAGGGTCAGGGAATAGGGTTTGCGCATAGCTTGCAGTCTCACTTTTAAGGTTAGGGTTAGGGAAAAAGGTTTGCGCATAGCTTGCAGTCTCTTGGTTAGGGTTAGGGAACAGGGTTTGCGCATAGCTTCCAGTCTCTCTTTTAATGTTGGGGTTAGGGGACAGTGCTCTATAGAAGTAGAGTACATAGGTGGGTATTCTGACAGACACGCAACTGAACAGCAACAGCAAAAGCAGAGACCCAAGAGAAAAAGCACAAGATTCTGACAGCGGTGGGCAATGAATCGGGCTTATAGCCTGAGAGGGGCTTATTGGGCACCGCTGCGTGTCCAGAATGGGCTAAAACCGCGATTGTTAGATCGTGCACTTAGACAAATTCTTCCTAACCCTAACCCTTACCCATAACCCTAACCCTAACCCTAACCCTAACAGTAACCCTTTCTTTTGCTAACCCTAAACCTAACCCTAACCCTAACCCTAACTTTTCCTAACTCTAACTCTAACCCTAAATTTCCTAACCCTAACCCTAACCCTAACCCTTTCTAACCCTAACCCTAACTCAAAACCTAACCCTAACCCTAACCCTAACCCTAACCCTAACCTTAAACCCTAACCCTAACCCTAACACTAAACCCTAAACCAAAAGGAAACTTCCTTTGCTATGCCTACTGGGCGGAGTCAGTGCTGATTGGTGTTACAACCCGCCCCAGGAAAAGGGGAGAGGGGGTAACTCAGGTTTTTATTAATAATTCCCTTGGGGTGGATTAAAGTGAAACGACACTAAATAATCGGTGTCTGAAAACATATACTGGCAAGGTTTATTTTAACAATTCTGTATCAACAGGCATGCTAGCAGTTTGGGAGTTGGGCTATCAGTTGGGAGGCATGGCTGAAAATAGGAAACAACAGCCCTAATTCCCAGGAAAGAAAGCCTGGAAGCTTTGGCTTTGTGGTGCAGTTGGTGGGCCACACTGGGCACTCCATGGGCAGGCAGCAAGAGTTTTCTGGATCTGGGAGTCAATCTGGGGGCCTCGGAGTGTTTGAGGGGAAGTTGGGAGTGTCCTGTGGGACCAGGATGGGATTTGAGGGTCCTGGAGGGGCTGGGACGGGTGTATACTGCGGGCATCGTCTAGTATTGATGGGGGTAATCAGTGAGCTGACTGTTTCATAATCATCCAAATTTTAACATACAATATGATTATTAGAATAAAAAGCAAAAAGGTAATATCAACAAAACAGTAACAGGGTGAAGCTCTTGGTTGAAGACTGGTTTCTTCTTTTTCTCCAGTGATTTTAATTCTTTTTCGTCTGGGTTTTAATCCCATCTTTGGCATTTTGCTGCGAACATTTTGTCCCCATATCCATTGGAAATTGTATTAACTGTTGATGAGAACAAAGTGGAATCCCAAGGTATGTGATATATTGATAGGATTTCACTGGTTGGCTTTTAATTTGTCCAGGTTTATCGCCATAATGCTTCTGCTCTTTAACCACTTGAATCAGAATGAATTGAGTTGTTTTCTGGGTCGGGTTCTCTTTTTGAGTCCAAGGTTTTTTAGTGGATTCAGTATCAGGCACAAAGGAAATTGAGGGAGGTAAAGAATAATCTTCCCTTTGTTCATTATCACAGGGATCACTCAGTCTATTTTCATTAATGTGAGGAAAGCTGGGAGACTCTAGAAACATCAGTTGAACTTCAAATTCTCCTTGTTTCTTTCTCTCCTGAGACTTAGAATCAGGGTTCTCTGTGGTTTCCCAAGTCTCAATGCCAGGGTAAGACACTGGTTTATGAAGTTGCCTGACCAAACCAGGAGCCTGTTTTTTTAGCAACAGTTTTCTCTCTGCACTCTGGCGCAACAAGACTTTGAAGGTGATCAACTTCAGTTTGAAGCAGTTCATTTTTAGCAACAAGTTTATCCGATTTTTCTCCTGTTTCCCTCTCAAAGGCTAACGATGACTTCAGCACTACATTTTCTGATTTCAAAACAGTAGATTCAACATCAGAAATCCATTCATGACTTCCCTGTCAGCACTCCATCCAAATGTCTGTGCTCTCACTTTGACCTGAGAGAAACCTCAGGCAGGTGGAAAAGGGCAGATAAAGAAAAAACAGATGGGTCCAGCAGAAGTGATGCTGCTTCTGTCAAAAGCAGAGCAGAGACCGAAAGCACTTTAGGAAGTTGCTTACAGAAGCACTTGTGCATTCCAAGTTACAGCTCAGGAGTCTCAGTGACTTGTCCAACATGGGAGCTCCTTTTCCATTTCTCAACCCCCAGATTCCTCAGGAGTAGGAAACTGAAAACACTGACTGAGAAAAGCTCCATTCCTTCCTAATAATTGTGCTTTGTCCTTCCCATTTGACAGTGCTCTTGGAAATGTGCTGGTGTGATCTGGATCTGTGAGCAGCCCTGACCTCCCAGAGCACTCATCCAATGGCAGGAAGACCCCACCTGGCTCCTGCTGGGGTTCTTGCCACCACGACCCAGTATGGGTCAATGGAATGGGGAGCAGGGCGGTGGGACCAGTAAGGACCAGTTAAGGGGGTTGGGGGCACTTCAGCATCTCCATCAAGGTCAGACCAGTACAGAGCAGCATAGACCAGTATAGATCGGTATAGACCAGTATAAACCAGTATGGACCAGTATAGACCAATATGGGTCACTGGAATGGGGAATGGGGCAGTGGGACCGATAAGGACCAGTTAAGGGGCTTGGGGGCACTTCAGCATCTCCATCAAGGTCAGACCATTATAGACCAGTATAGACCAGTGTAGACCAGTATAGACCAGTATAGACCAGTATAGACCAGTATAGACCAGTAAAAACCAGTACGGACCAGTATGGACCAGTACAGGTCACTAGAACAGCAAGCAGGGTGGTGGGGCCAGTAAGGACCAGTTAAGGGGGTTTGGGGCACTTCAGCATCTCCATCAAGGTCAGACCAGTACAGACCGGTACAAACCAGTATGGACCAGTATAGACCAGTATAAACCAGGGTAGAGCAGTATAAACCGACATAAACCAGTACGGGTCACTGAAACAGGGAATGGGGTGGTGGGATCAGTAAGGACCAGTTAAGGCGGTTGGGGGCGCTTCATCATCTCCGTCAAGGTCAGACCAGTACAGACCAGTATAAACCAGTATAGACCAGTATGGACTGGTATAGACCGGTATAGACCAGTATAAACCAGTATAGACCAGTACGGGTCACTGGAACGCGGAATGGGGTGGTGGGACCAGTAAGGACCAGTTAAGGCAGAACTCAGCTGGGACTTAGTGGTTTGCGGGTGGGCGTGTCCCTTCTTTAGGTGGGCGTGGTCTCTCCCTGGTGGGCGTGTCCCATCCCAAGGTGGCCATAGCCTCTGCAAGTGGGCGTGTCTTTTGCATCCTCTCCCCCTCCCTGAACTGGGAGCTCAACTGGGACTTACTGGGGTTTGGGTGAGCGTGTCCCCTCCCAATGATGGACCCACTTTCAGCCCCTCCCCCCACCTTTAAGGGCCCCCCAAAGCCCTCCCCTCCTTTCCTGACCCTCCCCAACCCTCAGGGTCTCTCCTGTCCCTACCCCCACACCTGCAGGGTTCCCTTCCTTTTCCCCTCCCCACCAGTGATAACCTGATCCCTCCCCACTCTCAGGACCCTCCCTGCCCCTGCCCTACCATTCAGGGGCCCTCAGTGGACCCCTCCCCCAACCTCAGAGACTCTCCTGCCCCTCCCCACCCTCGGGGAACGCTTCCTACCACTTGCACCCATCCTCAGGGCCCATCAGAGGCCCCTCCTTTCACTTTCGGGGTCCCTTCCCTGCCCCTCCCGCAACCCTCAGGACCCTCCTACCCTCCCCCCACCTCGGGGTCCCTCCTGCCCCTCCCCCACCCTCAGGGACCCGCCTACCCCTCCCCCACCCTCAGGGACGGTCCTGCCCTTCCCCCACCCTCAGGGAACCTCCTGCCCTTCCCCCACACTCAAGGACCATCCTGCTCCATCCCCACCCTCAGTGTTCCCTCCTTCCCCTCCCCCCCCACTGGGGCCGTTACTGGTCCCTTACTGGTCTGTACTGGGAAGGGAGAGGGGAGGGGCTGCCCCCTCGAGGCCCCTCCCCCCAGTGACATCACCGGGTCCCAAAAATAGCCCCGGGGGCCCAAACTGGAGGGGGGACCTGGAACCGCTCCCAGTGTGACCAGTTCAATTACTGAGAGGGACTGGGAGGGAACTGGGAGGGACTGGGAGGGACTGGGAGGGGGCAGGGCTTCCCCCCCTCCCCCCCCTCCGTGTCCTTGGGGTGACCTTGGGGAGGGAGGGGGATGGGCCGCTCCCAGTGGCCCCAGTAGCTCCCAGCAACCCCAGTAATGCCTCCGGTATCTCCAGTGGCCCCCCCAGTAGCTCCTAGTAGCTCCCAGTAACCCCAGTGTCTATCCCAGTAGCTCCCAGTAACTCCCAGTAATCCTAGTGTCCATCCCAGTAACTCCCAGTAACCCCAGTGTCCACCCCAGTAGCTCCCAGTAACTCCCAGTAAGCCCCCCAGTAGCTCCCAGTAACTCCCAGTAACCCCAGTGACCCCCCCAGTAGCTCCCAGTAACCCCAGTGTCCATCCCAGTAACCCCAGTGACCCCCCCAGTAGCTTCCAGTAGCTCCCAGTAACTCCCAGTGTCCCCCCCAGTGCCTCCCAGTATGTCCCAGTTTAACCCAGTTCCCCCCCCGTGGGCCCTGGGCCGGGTGGGGGAGGGGCTGGCTCACATTTCCATGGCAACATCCCTTTCCCTCTGGCCCACTTTCTCCCAGTTCCTCCCAGTTTAACCCAGTTTTTACACATTTTTCCCCATTTTTCCACATTTCCCCCCATTTTCCCCATTTTTCCCAGATTTTCCCCCATTTTTCCACATTTTCCTGAATTTTTCCCCATTTCCCCCCCATTTTCCAGATTTTTCCCAATTTTCCTACATTTTCCCAGATTTTTTCCCATTTTTACCCCATTTTCCCAGATTTTTCCCCATTTTCTCCAGATTTTCCCAGATTTTCCCCCCATTTTCCCCGATTTTTCCCCATTTTTTCCACATTTTTCCCACATTTTCACACATTTTCACACATTTTTCTCCAGATTTTCCCAGATTTTTTTTCCCATTTTTTCCACATTTTCCCCGATTTTTTCTCACATTTTTCCCAGATTTGCCCAGATTTCTTCCCCCATTTTCCTGGATTTTTCCCAGAATTTCCCATATTTTCCCCATTTTTCCAAAATTTTTTTTATCTTTCCCCATTTTTCCCCATTTCCTGGATTTTCCCCCATTTTTTCCACATTTTCCCGGATTTTTCCTCATTTTTCCCAGATTTTCCCAGATTTTTCCCATTTTCCCCAGATTTTCCCAAGATTTTTTCCCATTTTTTTAAATCTTTCCCCATTTTTCCCCATTTTCTGGGATTTTTTCCCATTTTTCTCCATTTCCCCCCATTTTCCAAGAATTTCCAGCATTTCCCCCCAGTTTGTCCCCATTTTCCCAGATTTCTCCCAGATTTTCCAAGATTTTTCCCTATTTTTTCCCCATTTTCCCGGATTTTTCCCAGATTTTTCCTCCACTTTTCCCAGAATTTCCCACATTTTCCCAGATTTTTCCCACATTTTTTCCTATTTTTCCCACATTTTCTCAGATTTTCCCCCATTTTTCTTGATTTTTCCCGATTTTCCCCATTTTTCCAGATTTT
>NW_021938412.1:0-3643 GCF_001715985.3 Manacus vitellinus
AATCCACCCCAAGGGAATTATTAATAAAAACCTGAGTTACCCCCTCTCCCCTTTTCCTGGGGTGGGTTGTAACACCAATCAGCACTGACTCCGCCCTGTAGGCATAGCAAAGGAAGTTTCCTTTTGGTTTAGGGTTCAGTGTTAGGGTTAGGGTTAGGGTTTAAGGTTAGGGTTAGGGTTAGGGTTAGGGTTAGGTTTTGAGTTAGGGTTAGGGTTAGGGTTAGGAAATTTAGGGTTAGAGTTAGAGTTAGCAAAAGTTAGGGTTAGGGTTAGGTTTAGGGTTAGCAAAAGACAGGGTTACTGTTAGGGTTAGGATTAGGGTTAGGGTTAGGGTTAGGGTTAGGGTTAGGGGTATGGGTAAGGGTTAGGGTTAGGAAGAATTTGTCTCAGTGCGCAATCTAACAATCGCGGTTTTAGCCCATTCTGGACACGCAGCGGTGCCCAATAAGCCCCTCTGGGGCTATAAGCCCGATTCACTGCCCACCGCTGTCAGAATCTTTTGCTTTTTCTCTTGGGTCTCTGCTTTTGCTGTTGCTGTTCTGTTGCGTGTCTGGCAGAATACCCACCGCCGTCCAGTATGTACTCTGCTTCTATAGAGCACTGTCCTCTAACCCCAATATTAAAAGAGAGACGGGAAGCTATGCGCAAACCCTGTTCCCTAACCCTAACCCTAACCAAGAGACTGCAAGCTATGCGCAAACCTTTTTCCCTAACCCTAACCTTAAAAGTGAGAATGCAAGCTATGCGCAAACCCTTTTCCCTAACCCTAACCCTAAAAACGAGACTGCAAGTTATGCGCAAACCCTCTTCCCTAACCCTAACCTTAAAAAAGAGACTGCAAACTATGCGCAAACCCTGTTACCTAACCCTAACCTTAAAAAAGAGACTGCAAGCTATACGCAAACCCTTTTCTCTGAACCTAACCTTAAAAAAGAGACTGCAAGCTATGCGCAAACTCGATTCCCTGACCCTAATCCTAAAAAAGCGAATGCAAGCTATGTGCAAACCCTGTTCCCTAACCTTAACCTTAAAAAAGAGACTGCAAGCTATGCACAAAACCAGTTCCCTAACCCTAACTTTAAAAAAGAGACTGCAAGCTACTAGGGTTAGGGTTAGGGTAAGGGTTAGGGTTGGGGTTAGGGTTTAGGGTTAGGGTTAGGGTTAGGGTTAGGGTAAGGGTTAGGGGTTAGGGTTGAGGTTAGGGTTAGGGTTAGTCAGAATCTGTCTCAATGCGCAATCTAACTATCGCGGGTTTACCCCATTCCAGGAACGCAGTGGTGCCCAGTAAACCCCTCTCGGGCTATAAGCCCGATTCAGTGCCCACCGCTGACAGAATCTTTTGCTTTTTCTCTTGTGTCTCTGCTTTTGCTGTTGTTGTTCTGTTGCGTGTCTGGCAGAATACCCACTGCCATCCGGTATGTACTCTGCTTCTATAGAGCACTGGCCCCGCCCACTGGGTGGAGTCAAGAGGTGGAGTCCGTGTTGATTGTTCTGCGTCACTGGCTTCGCCTACTGGGCGGAGTCAGTGCTGATTGGTGTTACAACCCGCCCCAGGAAAAGGGGAGAGGGGGTAACTCAGGTTTTTATTAATAATTCCCTTGGGGTGGATTAAAGTGAAACGACACTAAATAATCGGTGTCTGAAAACATATACTGGCAAGGTTTATTTTAACAATTCTGTATCAACAGGCATGCTAGCACTTTGGGTACTCTCATACCACAATGTGACACAGAGATAACCTTTGCGGGGGGGGAAAGAAAATGCATAGGGGAGAGAAAGGCAGGATAAGAGCAAGGGAGAGTAAGAGAAAGAAAAGCTGAGAGTGGACAGATGTATATAGTCACTGCCCGCGGGGTCCAGCGATGCTTCCATGTCTGTCAGTTGAAGTGGTGGCCTTGATCTGCCGGGGGTGAAGGAGGGAAGTCCCCATACTCCAAGAAGTTATGAGTTATAGTCATGATTAGTGTCACGGACCATGCCTCGAGCCTCCAACATCTCGAGGGTTGCAGTCTCTCTTCTAAGGTTAGGGAACAGGCTTTGGGCATAGCTTGCAGTTACTGTGTGGACCAATTGTCAGAGACTGAAATGGTTAATGATTTATGCATTCTAGGAGACTTTTCAGGCTTTTGACTTGCATGATACCTCTGATGAGCAGTCGGGCCCCTCCCTCCCTCCAGTGCTGACGGTGTGAAGCCCTGAAAAGGCAAGAGCAGAGCTTACAGGCTTTTGACTGTTGATATATCTGATGAGGAATCAGGCCCCTCCCTCCCTCTGCTATGAGATGTTAGGGTTAGGGTTAAGGTTAGCAAGGGTTAGGGTTTAGGTTTTAGGGTTTACGGTTTGGGGTTTAAGGTAGAGTTAAACCATCATTTTCGGGGTATGGGCCCGATAGCCTAATTAGCTGACCTTACTAGAAAATAATATAGAGGGAGTATAGAGGATTTTGATTCCTTTAGTGTAGGTTCGATTCCTACTTTTCTAAAATTAGGAAATGAGAGGATTGGTATACCTCTATGTTTACTTTATCATAGTAACCCTTTTGGATTCAGGCACATTTCCTTGAGTGTCTTAGGCAGGGGGGTAGGCCTGCATAGGAGATAGGAAGGCTGGTATGCCATAGGCATATGTTAGGGGTAAGAAGTTTTTTCAAAGCAAATGTATGAGTTGATCATACCGGAATCGAGGGTAAGAGACGCGGATTCCTAAGAATCCTGCGGAAAGGAGGAGGGTTTTTGTAGCTAAAGTAGGGGAAATGAGTTCTTGAGGGAGATTAAGTGAGCTGGGGTTTAGGAATAGAATGGTTGTGAGTGCATTTATTAGTATAATATTAGCATATTCGGCAAGAAAAAACAAGGCGAATGGCCCTGCAACATATTCTACCTTGAACCCTGAGACTAGTTCAGATTCTCCTTCTGTCAGGTCAAATGGAGCTCGGTTTGTTTCGGCAAGAGTGGAGATATATCATATTATTGCTAAGGGCCAGGAGGAGAAAATGAGGTAGAGAGGTTCTTGAGTCGTAGCTAGGGTATTGAGGGTGTAGTTACCACTAAGGATAATTACGGATAGGAGAATAATGGCCAGGGTAACTTCGTAAGAGATAGTTTGTGCGACTGCTCGGAGGGCGCCGATTAAGGCATATTTTGAGTTAGAGGCTCACCCTGATCATAGAATTGAGTAGACTGCCAAGCTAGATAGAGCTAGAAGGAAGAGTATGCCAAGGTTTAGGTCAGTAAGGGGAAAGGGTAGGGGAAGTGGTGTTCAGATTGTAATTGCTAGGAGAAGGGTTAGGATAGGAGTAGATATAAATAAGTAAGGGGATGAAGTTGATGGACAAATTGGTTCTTCAATGAATAGCTTTACTCCATCTGCTATAGGTTGTAAGAGACCAAATGGTCCTACAATATTAGGCCCTTTTCGGGCTTGCATATAACTTAGAATCTTACGTTCAACTAGGGTAAGAAATGCTACGGCGATGAGGATGGAGAGAGCATAGGATATTGATATAATAAAGTAAGTGAGGGTTGAGTGAATTGTCATGTGATTTGTGTTGGAGCTAGGGAGAGGATTTGAACCTCTGGGTAAAGGGCTTAAGCCTTCTGCATTTGCCAAGCTCTGCCACGCTAGCGGTCCTTTTCTAGGAGGG
>NW_021938413.1:0-24701 GCF_001715985.3 Manacus vitellinus
TGTCTACTAGATCCCGGCGCATGTTTAATGCACATCAATGAGCTTGCAACTCAACAGGAACTTCACTACAGAATCGATAAGAAGAGGAATCAAACCTCTGTAAAAAGGACTACAGCCTAACGCTTCTACACTCAGCCATCTTACCTATGACTTTCATCAACCGTTGACTATTTTCCACTAACCACAAAGATATCGGCACACTTTACCTTATTTTTGGCGCATGAGCTGGTATAATCGGCACAGCCCTTAGTCTCCTCATTCGAGCAGAACTAGGACAGCCAGGCACCCTTTCAGGCGATGACCAAATTTACAATGTAATCGTCACCGCACATGCCTTCGTTATAATTTTCTTTATAGTAATGCCTATTATAATCGGAGGGTTTGGTAACTGATTAGTACCATTAATAATTGGTGCCCCCGACATAGCATTTCCACGAATAAATAACATGAGCTTCTGACTACTTCCTCCATCCTTCCTACATCTTCTAGCATCTTCTACAGTAGAAGCCGGGGCCGGAACAGGATGAACAGTATACCCACCCCTAGCCGGAAATCTAGCCCACACTGGTGCATCAGTAGACCTTGCCATCTTCTCCCTTCACCTGGCAGGTGTCTCATCCATCCTTGGGGCAATCAACTTTATCACCACAGCAATCAATATAAAACCACCTGCTCTCTCACAATACCAAACCCCTCTATTCGTTTGATCCATCCTAATTACTACAGTTCTACTTCTCCACTCCCTACCAGTCCTCGCTGCTGGCATTACAATGCTTCTAACAGATCGAAACCTAAACACTACATTCTTTGACCCCGCAGGAGGCGGAGACCCAATTTTATATCAACACTTATTCTGATTTTTTGGCCATCCAGAAGTCTACATCCTTATCCTACCAGGATTCGGAATTATTTCCCATGTTGTAGCCTACTACGCCGGTAAAAAAGAACCCTTTGGCTACATAGGCATAGTCTGAGCCATATTATCCATTGGTTTCTTGGGCTTTATCGTATGAGCTCACCACATATTTACAGTTGGAATGGACGTAGATACCCGAGCTTACTTCACATCCGCCACCATAATTATTGCAATCCCCACTGGCATTAAAGTCTTCAGCTGACTAGCAACCCTACACGGTGGAACAATCAAATGAGACCCGCCCATACTATGAGCCCTAGGCATTATTTTCCTCTTCACCATTGGTGGACTAACAGGCATCGTCCTTGCCAACTCCTCCCTAGACATCGCCCTGCACGACACCTACTACGTAGTTGCACATTTCCACTATGTATTATCTATGGGGGCAGTATTCGCCATTTTAGCTGGCTTCACACATTGATTCCCACTGTTCACTGGCTACACCCTTCACTCTACATGAGCTAAAGCCCACTTTGGAGTAATATTCTTTGGGGTCAACCTAACATTCTTCCCACAACATTTCCTAGGCCTAGCTGGTATACCACGATGATACTCAGACTACCCAGATGCTTATACCCTATGAAACACCCTATCCTCCATCGGCTCCCTCATCTCCATAGTAGTTGTAATTATACTAATGTTCATTATCTGAGAAGCCTTCGCATCCAAACGGAAAGTAGTGCAACCAGAACTTACCTCCACAAACATTGAATGAATTCATGGCTGCCCTCCTCCCTACCATACCTTTGAAGAACCAGCTTTTGTCCAAGTACAAGAAAGGAAGGAATCAAACCCTCATAAGCTGGTTTCAAGCCAACCGCATCAAACCACTCATGCTTCTTTCTTATGGGTTGTTAGTAAAATCATTACATAGTCTTGTCAAGACTAAATCACAGCTGAAAACCCAGTACATCCCATCCCAACTCCATGGCCAACCACTCTCAATTTGGTTTTCAAGACGCTTCATCCCCTATTATAGAAGAACTTATTGAATTTCACGACCACGCCCGAATAGTCGCACTAGCCATTTGTAGCCTAGTCCTGTATTTACTAGCTCTTATACTTATAGAAAAACTATCCTCCAACACCGTCGACGCACAAGAAGTAGAACTAGTCTGAACAATCTTCCCTGCCATTGTCCTAATTATACTAGCCCTCCCATCCCTTCAAATCCTCTACATGATAGACGAAATCGATGAGCCTGACCTCACCCTCAAAGCTATTGGCCACCAATGATACTGATCCTACGAATATACAGACTTTAAAGATTTATCTTTTGACTCTTACATACTACCAACTATGGATCTACCACTCAGTCATTTCCGCCTCCTAGAAGTTGATAACCGCATCGTCATTCCAATAGAATCCCCGATTCGAATTATTGTTACAGCTGATGACGTTCTCCACTCCTGAGCTGTTCCTAGCCTTGGTGTAAAAACCGATGCAATTCCAGGACGACTGAACCAAACTTCCTTTATCACAACCCGTCCTGGAATCTTCTACGGTCAGTGCTCAGAAATCTGTGGAGCCAACCACAGCTTCATACCTATCGTAGTAGAATCAGCCCCTCTAACACACTTCGAAAACTGATCTTCACTTCTAACATCCTAATCATTAAGAAGCTATGAACCAACACTAGCCTTTTAAGCTAGAGAAAGAGGATTATTCACCCTCCTTAATGACATGCCCCAACTAAACCCCGCACCTTGACTTTTTATCATACTAACTTCATGATTCACTTTTTCTCTTATCCTTCAACCTAAACTCTTACTATTTACCCCAACTAACTCACCCTCCAACAAAACACTACCCACTATAAAAACCCATTCCTGAAACTGACCATGAACCTAAGCTTCTTTGATCAATTCATAAGCCCAACCCTCCTCGGAATCCCCCTTATCCTCATTTCGCTGTTATTCCCAACCCTATTACTTTCTTCTCCTGGCAATCGATGAGTTACAAATCGTCTTTCAACTCTTCAACTCTGATTTCTCCATTTAATCACAAAACAACTAATAACCCCATTAAACAAAAAAGGCCATAAATGAGCCCTAATCCTATCATCACTCATAATTATACTTCTATCAATTAACCTATTAGGCCTCCTACCTTACACATTCACACCTACTACCCAACTATCAATAAACCTAGCCCTCGCCTTCCCTCTATGACTTGCCACCCTGCTAACAGGCCTACGAAACCAACCTTCAGCTTCCCTTGGACACCTCCTACCAGAAGGCACCCCAACACCTCTAATTCCTGCCCTCATCATAATTGAAACAACAAGCCTTCTCATTCGCCCTTTAGCCTTAGGAGTTCGCCTCACAGCCAACCTCACAGCAGGACACCTGCTCATCCAACTCATTTCAACAGCCACTACCGTCATCCTTCCCATTATAACTACCGTGTCCCTTCTAACTAGAACAATTCTACTCCTCTTAACAATTCTAGAAGTGGCCGTGGCAATAATCCAAGCGTATGTCTTTGTACTTCTTCTAAACCTTTACTTACAAGAAAACATTTAACCCTTAATGACACACCAAGCCCACTCATTTCACATAGTAGACCCAAGCCCTTGACCCATTTTTGGAGCAGCAGCCGCCCTCCTCCCTACCTCTGGGTTAGCCATATGATTTCACCACAACTCTATCCAACTCTTACTCCTAGGCCTACTCTCTATAATCCTAGTGATACTTCAATGATGACGTGACATCGTACGAGAAAGCACATTCCAAGGCCACCATACCCCTACAGTCCAAAAGGGCTTCTGTTACGGAATAATTTTATTTATTACATCCGAAGCATTCTTCTTCCTAGGATTCTTCTGAGCATTCTTCCACTCCAGCTTAGTCCCCACTCCAGAACTCGGAGGACAATGCCCTCCTATAGGAATCAAACCTCTCAATCCAATAGAAGTCCCCCTACTAAACACTGCTATCCTCCTAGCCTCAGGAGTCACTGTCACATGAGCACATCACAGCATTACAGAGGGCAATCGGAACCAAGCTACCCAAGCCCTACTTATAACCATCCTATTAGGATTCTACTTTACAGCACTTCAAGCAATAGAATATTATGAAGCTCCATTCTCAATTGCCGACGGAGTCTATGGATCAACCTTTTTCGTCGCCACAGGATTTCATGGTCTCCACGTAATCATTGGATCCTCCTTCCTCTTGATTTGCCTCCTCCGCCTCGTAAAATTCCACTTCACATCCAACCACCACTTTGGCTTTGAAGCAGCGGCCTGATACTGACATTTTGTTGACATTATCTGACTGTTCCTCTACATAACAATCTATTGATGAGGATCTTGCCTTTCTAGTATATTAATTACAATTGACTTCCAATCTCTAAAATCTGGATCAAAACCAGAGAAAGGCAATTAACATCATCCTCTTTATATTCACAATTTCTCTATCACTATGTATTATCTTAACTTCACTAAACCTTTGATTAGCTCAAATAAATCCAGATTCAGAAAAATTATCCCCATACGAATGTGGCTTTGACCCACTGGGCTCTGCCCGCCTCCCATTTTCAATCCGATTCTTCCTTGTCGCAATCTTATTCCTCTTGTTCGACCTAGAAATTGCCCTCCTACTGCCCCTCCCATGGGCTACTCAACTCCTCTCCCCCCTCACTACCTTAACATGAACCTCCACAGTCATTCTCCTCCTCGCACTAGGGCTAATTTATGAATGAATTCAAGGGGGCTTAGAATGAGCAGAATAACTTCAGAAAGTTAGTCTAGCAAAGACAGTTGATTTCGGCTCAACAAACCACAGTCCTACCCGTGACTTTCTCAATGACCTTTCTGCATTTAAGCTTCTACTCTGCCTTCACCCTAAGTAGTCTAGGACTAGCCTTTCACTGAATACACCTAATTTCTGCCCTGCTATGCTTAGAAAGCATAATACTATCAATATACATTGCCCTCTCCATATGACCTATTCAAACCCAAACAACATCCCCCACCTTAATGCCCATTCTTATGTTAGCATTCTCAGCCTGTGAAGCAGGCGCCGGTCTAGCAGTCCTAGTAGCTTCCACCCGAACTCACGGATCGGATCATTTACACAATCTAAACCTTCTACAATGTTAAAAATTATTCTCCCTACAATCATATTACTCCCCATAACCCTCCTATCTCCTCCAAAATTCCTATGACTCAATGTCACCTCGCACAGCCTCTTAATTGCAACCGCTAGCTTACAATGACTTCCTTCAACCTATTACCCTAGCAAAAACCTATCACCATGACTTGGAACTGATCAAATTTCATCCCCCTTATTAGTTCTATCTTGTTGACTTCTACCTCTTATAATCCTGGCAAGCCAAAATCACCTTCAACAAGAACCTCCCACACGAAAATATATTTTTACCATAACCATAATCCTCACCCAACCATTCATTATCTTGGCCTTCTCAGCCTTAGAACTGATATTATTTTATATCGCATTCGAAGCTACCCTAATCCCTACCCTAATTCTAATCACACGATGGGGTAGCCAACCAGAACGTTTAAGTGCTGGAATCTACCTCTTATTTTAGACACTAATTAGTTCTCTTCCCCTATTAGTAGTGATCCTCTATCTTCACACTCAAACAGGAACTATACACATCACTATAATAAAACTTTCACACTCATCTCTTACAAACTCCTGAACAGGCCTCATATCAAGTCTAGCCCTATTGCTCGCTTTCATAGTGAAAGCTCCCCTTTACGGACTACACCTATGACTCCCAAAAGCCCACGTAGAGGCACCAATCGCAGGATCCATACTCCTAGCTGCGCTCCTCCTCAAACTTGGGGGATACGGCATTATGCGTACCTCAATAATTACAAACTCCCTATTAGACTACCTCTACTACCCATTTTTAACCCTAGCCTTATGAGGGGCACTAATGACAAGCTCCATCTGCCTACGCCAAATCGACCTTAAGTCATTAATCGCCTACTCCTCAGTAAGCCACATAGGTCTAGTCATTGCCGCAACAATAATCCAAACCCACTGATCCTTTTCAGGGGCCATAATCCTAATGATTTCACATGGACTCACCTCTTCCATACTATTTTGCCTAGCTAATACAAACTATGAACGCATACATAGTCGTACTCTCCTTCTAACACGAGGCCTACAACCCCTTTTACCTCTAACAGGAATCTGATGGCTCCTAGCCAACCTAACAAACATAGCCCTTCCTCCTACCACTAACCTGATAGCTGAATTAACTATCATAATTGCACTCTTCAACTGATCCACCTTCACCATTATCCTAACCGGAGCCACAACTCTACTAACTGCAGCCTACACCCTCTACATACTCCTTATAACCCAACGAGGTCCAACTCCAACCTATATTACAACCACCCAAAATTCAAATACACGAGAACATCTCCTTACAACACTTCATATCCTACCCTCCCTCCTCTTCATCCTAAAACCAGAGCTAATCTCAGGAATTCCCACATGCAAGCATAGTTTTAAACCAAACATTAGACTGTGATCCTAAAAATAGAAGTTAAACTCTTCTTGCCTGCCGAGGGGAGGTTTAACCAACAAGAACTGTTAACTCTTGCATCTGAGCCTAAGACCTCAGCCCCCTTACTTTTAAAGGATAATAGCAATCCACTGGTCTTAGGAGCCATTCATCTTGGTGCAAGTCCAAGTAAAAGTAATGGACTTCCCATTAATCCTCAACACCTCTATATTCTTGACCCTGGCTACCCTCTCTATACCCATCCTACTCCCCCTCCTATCCAAAAACTACCTAAACTCTCCAACAACCATCATACACACTGTTAAAACTTCCTTCATAGTTAGTTTAATTCCCATAATCCTCTCCATCTACTTAAATATGGAAAATACCACTTTCTATTGAGAATGAAAATTTATTGCGAACTTCAAAATCCCTTTTAGCCTTAAAATAGACCAATACTCCTTAACGTTTTTTCCTATTGCACTATTCGTAACATGATCTATTCTTCAATTTACAACATGATATATAGCCTCAGAACCCCACACCACAAAATTCTCTCTTTACCTTCTAATCTTTCTCATTGCAATACTCATCCTAATCATCGCTAATAACATATTCCTCTTATTTATCGGCTGAGAGGGAGTCGGAATTATATCCTTCCTCCTGATTGGATGGTGACACGGTCGAGCAGAACCCAACACCGCTGCACTTCAAGCCGTACTTTACAACCGTATTGGGGATATTGGACTAATCCTCTGCATAGCATGACTAGCATCCTCAGTAAACACTTGAGAAATTCAACAGCAATCCTCCCCAAACCAAATATCCCTTCTCCCTCTCTTAGGGCTCATCCTAGCCGCCACAGGTAAATCCGCCCAATTTGGCCTGCATCCATGACTCCCAGCAGCTATAGAAGGGCCAACCCCTGTATCTGCCCTACTCCATTCTAGCACAATAGTAGTTGCCGGAATCTTTCTACTTATTCGGACTCACCACATATTATGTAACAACCAAATTGCCCTAACTATGTGCCTTTGTATAGGTGCCCTATCCACCCTATTTGCTGCTACATGCGCTCTTACCCAAAACGACATCAAAAAAATTATTGCTTTCTCTACATCCAGCCAACTAGGACTAATAATAGTCACTATTGGCCTAAATCTACCTCAACTAGCCTTCCTACACATTTCTACGCATGCATTCTTTAAAGCCATACTCTTCCTTTGCTCTGGGTCTATCATTCACAGCCTTAACGGTGAACAAGACATTCGAAAAATAGGAGGATTACAGAAACTACTCCCTACAACTACCTCATGCCTGATAATCGGAAATTTAACTCTCATAGGAACACCATTTTTAGCAGGGTTTTACTCAAAAGATCTCATTATCCAAAGTCTTAACACCTCCTATCTAAACACCTGAGCACTCCTCCTAACCCTCGTAGCTACAGCTTTTACTGCAACTTACAGCCTACATATAGCCCTACTAGTACAAACTGACTACACCCGGATTCCCTCCATTACTCCCATCAATGAAAACAACCCAGCAGTCACAAACCCAATTACTCGTCTCGCTCTCGGAAGTATTATAGCTGGTCTATTAATTACCTCTTATATCTCCCCTACAAAAACCCCTCCTATAACCATACCACTGGTCACAAAAACCACTGCTATCATTATTACAACATTAGGCATCATTCTGGCATTAGAACTATCAAAACTCACACATACCTTCTCTGCCCCCAAACAAAATATCACTATAAACTTCTCCAGCACTCTAGGATATTTAAACCCCCTTATACACCGCCTCAGCTCTACTAAACTCCTAAACAACGGCCAGAACATTGCATCCCATTTAATCGACCTATCCTGATATAAAAAAATAGGCCCAGAAGGACTAGCGACCCTTCAACTCAAAGTATCCAAAATCTCAACTACTCTACACTCCAGACTAATCAAAACCTATCTAGGATCCTTCGCTCTATCTATCTTAATTATAATCTTATTTACACAGAACTAAGAATTAATGGCCCCTAACTTACAAAAACATCACCCCCTTCTAAAAATAATCAACAATTCTTTAATTGACCTCCCAACACCACCAAACATTTCCGCCTGATGAAACTTTGGATCTCTTCTTGGCATCTGTTTAACAATCCAAATCACCACTGGCCTCCTACTAGCAATACATTATACAGCGGATATCACCCTGGCATTCACGTCCGTCGCCCATACATGCCGAAATGTTCAATTCGGCTGACTAATCCGAAACCTCCACGCAAACGGCACCTCCTTCTTCTTCATATGCATTTACCTACACATTGGACGAGGATTCTACTATGGTTCCTACCTATATAAAGAAACCTGAATTCCTTACATTGGCCAAACACTTGTAGAATGAGCTTGAGGCGGATTCTCAGTTGACAACCCTACACTTACCCGGTTCTTTGCCCTCCACTTCCTCCTCCCCTTCTTAATTGCAGGTCTCACCCTCATCCACTTAACTTTCTTACACGAAACAGGCTCAAACAACCCCCTAGGTATTTATTCAGACTGCGACAAAATCCCATTCCACCCCTATTTCTCAATAAAAGATATTCTAGGCCTTTTGTTCCTCCTCATTCCTCTAATAACACTTGCCATATTCTCACCCAACCTCTTAGGAGATCCAGAAAATTTTACACCTGCAAACCCATTAGTAACACCTCCCCACATTAAACCTGAGTGGTACTTCCTATTTGCATATGCCATCCTACCATCAATCCCCAACAAATTAGGAGGAGTCCTAGCCCTAGCCGCCTCCGTCTTAATTCTATTTCTAGCCCCATTCCTCCACATGTCAAAGCAACGAACTATAACCTTCCGACCTCTCTCCCAACTTCTATTCTGAATCCTAGTAACAAATCTTTTAATCCTTACATGAATCAGTAGCCAACCAGTCGAACATCCATTTATTATCATCGGACAACTCGCCTCAACTACCTACTTCACAATCATTCTCATCTTATTCCCCATTACTAGTCTCCTAGAAAATAAGATACTCAACCTCTAACCACTCTAATAGTTTATAAAAAACGTTGATCTTGTAAACCAAAGACTGAAGGCCGCCCCCTTCTTAGAGTTTTCCAAAAAATATCCAAGCACCCCCCAACTTTCCAATCAACACGTACATCAAGGGGAGGGCCCCCCCCTCCCCGCATACCCTACGGTATGTATTACTTTGCATAGCATCCTCCACCACATTAGACATAACATGCATGTAGGAAAATCTGACATACTATTATTGCAAAAACCATCCAAATTTCCATACTATCTCCCATACAATCCAAAACTTGTCATTCACAGATCTAGGCACATTCCCACACAAGGACATAACATGTCATGTTCTAGGAATAATCCCGCCAAACGAACTAAAACCTAAAACTGCTAATTTTCGCATAAAATCCTTCTCAATACGAGGAACGTCACAGAACCTAAAATCCATGGTCCATGGACCACTCACCACTTAACCTTGCTCTATGTACCAACCAAGAAGTGTTGGGTTATTTATTAGTCGTACTCCTCACGAGAAACTAGCAACCCGGCGTTAGTAATGTTTTTCAGCTTCAGGTGTATTCTTTCCCTTTCCACCAATAACCCACTCTCATAACTTGCCACCTCTGGTTCCTCGGTCAGGGCCATAACTTGCTTAATTTTCCTAAACTTGCGCTCCGTTACTAATGGTTGGGGATGCTCGGCCAACCTGGACCTCGTGATCGCGGCATTTTCTCTCTTCTAAACTTTTGGGGTTTTTTTGGGGGTAGATCTCAATAAGCCCTTCAGAGTGCTCTGCCAGGGGGCTCCCATATATGGTTGACATGTACCCCTTATGGTCGGCGAGCGGTTTTCTCACTTTCGCGTGAAAATTAATGATATGGTTTCAAGTGTTATTCGGTCTCATACTGTTGCACCGATGCACTGTCACGTGCTGTTGGCTTGGTTTTTCCATTACGTCTCTCATCAAGTTGCAATTTAATTAATGCACGCCAGACATATTTTTTGTCGTCAATTTCACAAAAAATTACAAAAATTTTGTCATTTTTTGCAATGATCTAGGGACTTTCCCTCTATTCATCATTAATTTTTGTTTTTAAATTTTTTAACAAAAATTTCAAATTTTACAAACTTTCCATTCCCCTAATTTTCCAATTAAGACATTTGCATCATCAATTTGTTAAATTTTTTTAACACACTTTAATCTACCCCATCATTTCCTTTCATCATTCATTTGTTCATTTGTTTGTTTACACTTTAATCTACCCCATCATTTCCCTTCATCATTCATTTGTTCATTTGTTTGTTTACACTTTAATCTACCCCATCATTTCCTTTCATCATTCATTTCTTCATTTCTTTGTTTACACTTTAATCTACCCCATCATTTCCTTTCACCCTCTTACCTCCCCAATTAATCGCCCCCACTACTCTAACTAATATTCCACCCACACACACCTTTAACAGTTGGTCCCAAACTTTTTTCCAACCCTTCAGAAAAAAAGGAATCAAACCTTTATCACCAACTCCCAAAGCTGGCATTTTCATTAAACTATTCTCTGAACCACACCTCCTTAAACCGCCCGAATTGCCCCACGAGACAACCCTCGTACAAGTTCTAGCACAACAAACAACGTCAGCAACAGACCCCAGCCCGCAATTAAAAATTGTCCCACCCCCCAAGAATAAAACATAGCCGCTCCCTCAAAATCCAACCAAATAGATAAAACACCCCCACTATCCACCGTGTTTATCCCTAACCACTCTAACTCAGATAGCCCTATAATAAACACCCCACCCCCCAACACTAAAACTAACCCAGCACCATACCCAACAACCTGCCAGTCCCCTCAGGTCTCAGGAAATGGATCTGCTGCCAATGAAACCGAATACACAAAAATCACTAACATCCCACCTAAATATACCAGAAATAACACTAGTGATACAAAAGACACCCCCAAACTCATTAACCATCCACACCCTACAATAGACGCCAACACTAACCCCACTACTGCATAGTATGGAGAAGGATTGGAAGCAACTGCTAGTCGTCCCTCCCAAAATAAAACTAACACTTAAAAATAGTATAAAGTACGTCATAACAATTCCTGCTTGGCCTCTATCCAAGACCTTTGGCCTGAAAAACCATCGTTGTAATTTCAACTACAAGAACATAAAACCTTAACAAACCCGCCCACAACACTACAATCCTGCCCCTTTCTACTCTTCTAACTTCTCAACAACACATTTTTGTTATCCACTAGAACTACTTCTCCAACCACTAAACAAATCCTAAATCAATAGCAACTATTACTACAACTAAAACAAGCCCCAATAATAATCACTATGCCTATAACAGCCTTAGTCCTTGTAGCTTACAATAAAGCATAACACTGAAGATGTTAAGACGGCTATTACACATACCCAAGGACAAAAAAGACTTAGTCCTAACCTTACAGTTAGTTCTTGCCAAATATATACATGCAAGTATCCGCATCCCAGTGAAAATGCCCTCAGCACCTTAAAAAGACAGCAGGAGCAGGCATCAGGCACACCACTCCAATTGTAGCCCAAAACGCCTTGCCTAGCCACACCCCCACGGGTTTTCAGCAGTAATCAATATTAAGCAATAAGTGTAAACTTGACTTAGTTAAAGCAACTTACCAGGGTTGGTAAATCTTGTGCCAGCCACCGCGGTCACACAAGAAACCCAAATTAACTTTATACGGCATAAAGAGTGGTTTTTCATTATCACTTCAACTAAGACTGAAATGTAACCAAGCTGTTATAAGCACAAGATGCATCCAATACTCCCATAGAAATGATCTTAGCTTCATGATCAACAAAACTCCACGAAAGCCAGGACACAAACTGGGATTAGATACCCCACTATGCCTGGCCCTAAATCCCGATGCTTTCACCACTTAAGCATCCGCCTGAGAACTACGAGCACAAACGCTTAAAACTCTAAGGACTTGGCGGTGCTCCAAACCCACCTAGAGGAGCCTGTTCTATAACCGAGAACCCACGATACACCCAACCATCCCTTGCCAAATCAGCCTATATACCGCCGTCGTCAGCCCACCCCTAAACTGAGGGTTTAACAGTGGGCACAACAGCAACATCCCACTAATAAGACAGGTCAAGGTATAGCTCATGAGATGGAGAAATGGGCTACATTTTCTAGCATAGAATACCTCACGACAAGGAGTGTGAAATCACTCCTAAAAGGCGGATTTAGCAGTAAAGCAGGATAATAATGCCTCCTTTAAGCTGGCTCTGAAGCACGTACATACCGCCCGTCAGCCTCCTCACAAGCTAGGATTAATTTTATTTATAATAAACCCCTAAGCTAGAGATGAGGCAAGTCGTAACAAGGTAAGTGTACCGGAAGGTGCACTTAGTCTACCAAGACGTAGCTATAACTAAAGCATTCAGCTTACACCTGAAAGATATCTGTTCCATATCAGATCGCCTTGAAGCCTAACTCTAGCTCTTCTACCAGATTACATAGAAACTAAGTTAATACTACCCATTAAATCAAAACATTCTCTCACTCAACCTAGTCTAGGCGATAGAAAGGTAAACTCAAGACGCAATAGAGATCATGTACCGTAAGGGAAGAATGAAATAGTAATGACAAACCAAGCAATAAATAGCAAAGACCAACCCTTGTACCTTTTGCATCATGATTTAGCGAGAACTACCCAAGCAAAACGCCAATTTAAGCTTGCTTCCCCGAAACCCAAGCGAGCTACTTACGAGCAGCTATCTACTGAGCAAACCCGTCTCTGTTGCAAAAGAGTGGGAAGACTCGTTAGTAGTGGTGAAAAGCCAATCGAGCTGGGTGATAGCTGGTTGCCTATGAAATGAATCTTAGTTCCCTCTTAATTCACCTCCCAGGACTACACTCAACCCACATGAAGCGAATTAAGGGCTATTTAAAGGAGGTACAGCTCCTTTAAAAAAGAATACACTCTCCCCTAGCAGATAAATTTAATTACAGCTTAATTGTGGGCCTTCAAGCAGCCACCATTAAAGAATGCGTCAAAGCTCCTCACCTAAAAAAATCTAAACTTCCTCATGACTCCCTCTTCCCCAATAGGCCAACTTATATTAAATAAGAGAATTTATGCTAAAATAAGTAACTAGGGATCCCCTCTATGGCGCAAGCTTACATTACAACATTATTAACAATCCACAGGATATTTTTTAACCTTAACAAGACCTTATACCCAAAACTCTGTTAACCCACCTATGGAGCGCCCCCAAAGACGATTAAAATCTGTAAAAGGAACTAGGCAAATCCAAGGCCCGACTGTTTACCAAAAACATAGCCTTTAGCAAACCAAGTATTAAAGGTGAAGCCTGCCCAGTGACAATTCGTTCAACGGCCGCGGTATCCTAACCGTGCAAAGGTAGCGCAATCAATTGTCCCATAAATCGGGACTTGTATGAATGGCTTAACGAGGTCTTAGCTGTCTCCTACAGATAATCAGTGAAATTGATCTTCCCGTGCAAAAGCAGGAATAACCCCATAAGACAAGAAGACCCTGTGGAACTTTAAAATCTGCTACCACTCCCATAAACAATACTCACCCACAGGGCCTACTCCCCCGGGATTTTGCTGGTGTGCATTTTTTGGTTGGGGTGACCTTGGAGACAAACTTAACCTCCAAATATCAGACAATCCATCTTAACCAAGAACTACCCATCAACGTGCTAATAGTAACCAGACCCAATATAATTGATTAATGAACCTAGCTACCCCAGGGATAACAGCGCAATCTCCTTCAAGAGCCCACATCGACAAGGAGGTTTACGACCTCGATGTTGGATCAGGACATCCTAGTGGTGCAACCGCTACCAAGGGTTCGTTTGTTCAACGATTAACAGTCCTACGTGATCTGAGTTCAGACCGGAGTAATCCAGGTCGGTTTCTATCTATGTTACAACTCCTTCTAGTACGAAAGGATCGAAGAAGTAAGGCCTATGCCACAAGCACGCCTTCGCACCCAGTAATGAACCCAACTAAATTACTAAGAGCTCCACCATAACCCCCTCCTAGAAAAGGACCGCTAGCGTGGCAGAGCTTGGCAAATGCAGAAGGCTTAAGCCCTTTACCCAGAGGTTCAAATCCTCTCCCTAGCTCCAACACAAACCACATGACAATTCACTTAACCCTCACTTACTTTATTATATCAATATCCTATGCTCTCTCCATCCTCATCGCCGTAGCATTTCTTACCCTAGTTGAACGTAAGATTCTAAGTTATATGCAAGCCCGAAAAGGGCCTAATATTGTAGGACCATTTGGCCTCTTACAACCTATAGCAGATGGAGTAAAGCTATTCATTAAAGAACCAATTCGTCCATCAACTTCATCCCCTTACTTATTTATATCTACTCCTATCTTAGCCCTTCTCCTAGCAATTACAATCTGAACACCACTTCCCCTACCCTTTCCCCTTACTGACCTAAACCTTGGCATACTCTTCCTTCTAGCTCTATCTAGCTTGGCAGTCTACTCAATTCTATGATCAGGGTGAGCCTCTAACTCAAAATATGCCTTAATCGGCGCCCTCCGAGCAGTCGCACAAACTATCTCTTACGAAGTTACCCTAGCCATTATTCTCCTATCCGTAATTATCCTTAGTGGTAACTACACCCTCAATACCCTAGCTACAACTCAAGAACCTCTCTACCTCATTTTCTCCTCCTGGCCCTTAGCAATAATATGATATATCTCCACTCTTGCCGAAACAAACCGCGCTCCATTTGACCTGACAGAAGGAGAATCTGAACTAGTCTCAGGGTTCAACGTAGAATATGCTGCAGGGCCATTCGCCTTGTTTTTTCTTGCCGAATATGCTAATATTATACTAATAAATGCACTCACAACCATTCTATTCCTAAACCCCAGCTCACTTAATCTCCCTCAAGAACTCATTCCCCCTACTTTAGCTACAAAAACCCTCCTCCTTTCCGCAGGATTCTTATGAATCCGCGCCTCTTACCCTCGATTCCGATATGATCAACTCATACATTTGCTTTGAAAAAACTTCTTACCCCTAACATATGCCTATGGCATACCAGCCTTCCTATCTCCTATGCAGGCCTACCCCCTACCTAAGACACTCAAGGAAATGTGCCTGAATCCAAAAGGGTTACTATGATAAAGTAAACATAGAGGTATACCAATCCTCTCATTTCCTAATTTTAGAAAAGTAGGAATCGAACCTACACTAAAGGAATCAAAATCCTCTATACTCCCTCTATATTATTTTCTAGTAAGGTCAGCTAATTAAGCTATCGGGCCCATACCCCGAAAATGATGGTTTAACTCTACCTTAAACCCCAAACCGTAAACCCTAAAACCTAAACCCTAACCCTTGCTAACCTTAACCCTAACCCTAACCCTAACATCTCATAGCAGAGGGAGGGAGGGGCCTGATTCCTCATCAGATATATCAACAGTCAAAAGCCTGTAAGCTCAGCTCTTGCCTTTTCAGGGCTTCACACCGTCAGCACTGGAGGAAGGGAGGGGCCCGACTGCTCATCAGAGGTATCATGCAAGTCAAAAGCCTGAAAAGTCTCCTAGAATGCATAAATCATTAACCATTTCAGTCTCTGACAATTGGTCCACACAGTAACTGCAAGCTATGCCCAAAGCCTGTTCCCTAACCTTAGAAGAGAGACTGCAACCCTCGAGATGTTGGAGGCTCGAGGCATGGTCCGTGACACTAATCATGGCTATAACTCATAACTTCTTGGAGTATGGGGACTTCCCTCCTTCACCCCCGGCAGATCAAGGCCACCACTTCAACTGACAGACATGGAAGCATCGCTGGACCCCGTGGGCGGTGACTATATACATCTGTCCACTCTCAGCTTTTCTTTCTCTTACTCTCCCTTGCTCTTATCCTGCCTTTCTCTCCCCTATGCATTTTCTTTCCCCCCCCCAAAGGTTATCTCTGTGTCACATTGTGGTATGACAGCACCCAAACTGCTAGCATGCCTGTTGATACAGAATTGTTAAAATAAACCTTGCCAGTATATGTTTTCAGACACCGATTATTTAGTGTCGTTTCACTTTAATCCACCCCAAGGGAATTATTAATAAAAACCTGAGTTACCCCCTCTCCCCTTTTCCTGGGGCGGGTTGTAACACCAATCAGCACTGACTCCGCCCAGTAGGCGGAGCCAGTGACGCAGAACAATCAACACGGACTCCACCTCTTGACTCCAACCAGTGGGCGGGGCCAGTGCTCTATAGAAGCAGAGTACATAGCGGACGGCCGTGGGTATTCTGCCAGACACGCAACAGAACAGCAACAGCAAAAGCAGAGACCCAAGAGAAAAAGTAAAAGATTCTGACAGCGGTGGGCACTGAATCGGGCTTATAGCCC
The DNA here is from genome assembly GCF_001715985.3 of Manacus vitellinus. Lineage (NCBI taxonomy): Eukaryota > Metazoa > Chordata > Aves > Passeriformes > Pipridae > Manacus > Manacus vitellinus. Next base: position 16,842 of record NW_021938413.1, read on the forward strand.
GAGAGGGGTTTACTGGGCACCACTGCGTTCCTGGAATGGGGTAAACCCGCGATAGTTAGATCGCGCCTTGAGACAGATTCTGACTAACCCTAACCCTAACCCCAACCCTAACCCCTAACCCTTACCCTAACCCTAACCTTAACCCTAACCCGAACCCTAACCCGAACCCTAACCCTAACCCTAACCCTAAACCCTAACCCCAACCCTAACCCTTACCCTAACCCTAACCCTAACCCTAGTAGCTTGCAGTCTCTTTTTTAAAGTTAGGGTTAGGGAACTGGTTTTGTGCATAGCTTCCAGTCTCTTTTTTAAGGTTAAGGTTAGGGAACAGGGTTTGCACATAGCTTGCATTCGCTTTTTTAGGATTAGGGTCAGGGAATCGGGTTTGCGCATAGCTTGCAGTCTCTTTTTTAAGGTTAGGTTCAGAGAAAAGGTTTTGCGTATAGCTTGCAGTCTCTTTTTTAAGGTTAGGGTTAGGTAACAGGGTTTGCGCATAGTTTGCAGTCTCTTTTTTAAGGTTAGGGTTAGGGAAGAGGGTTTGCGCATAACTTGCAGTCTCGTTTTTAGGGTTAGGGTTAGGGAAAAGGGTTTGCGCATAGCTTGCATTCTCACTTTTAAGGTTAGGGTTAGGGAAAAAGGTTTGCGCATAGCTTGCAGTCTCTTGGTTAGGGTTAGGGTTAGGGAACAGGGTTTGCGCATAGCTTCCAGTCTCTCTTTTAATGTTGGGGTTAGGGGACAGTGCTCTATAGAAGTAGAGTACATACTGGACGGCGGTGGGTATTCTACCAGACACGCAACTGAACAGCAACAGCAAAAGCAGAGACCCAAGAGAAAAAGCAAAAGATTCTGACAGCGGTGGGCAATGAATCGGGCTTATAGCCTGAGAGGGGCTTATTGGGCACCACTGCGTGTCCAGAATGGGCTAAAACCGCGATTGTTAGATCGTGCACTGAGACAAATTCTTCCTAACCCTAACCCTTACCCATACCCTAACCCTAATCCTAACCCTAACCCTAACAGTAACCCTGTCTTTTGCTAACCCTAAACCTAACCCTAACCCTAACCCTAACTTTTGCTAACTCTAACCCTAAATTTCCTAACCCTAACCCTAACCCTTTCTAACCCTAACCCTAACTCAAAACCTAACCCTAACCCTAACCCTAACCCTAACCCTAACCCTAACCCTAAACCCTGACCCTAACCCTAACCCTAACACTAAACCCTAAACCAAAAGGAAACTTCCTTTGCTTTGCCTACTGGGCGGAGTCAGTGCTGATTGGTGTTACAACCCGCCCCAGGAAAAGGGGAGAGGGGGTAACTCAGGTTTTTATTAATAATTCCCTTGGGGTGGATTAAAGTGAAATGACACTAAATAATCGGTGTCTGAAAACATATACTGGCAAGGTTTATTTTAACAATTCTGTATCAACAGGCATGCTAGCAGTTTGGGAGTTGTGATGCCAAATTTTGCCCCAAAGAAGGCGCAGAGGAACTGCTCAGAGACAGAGTTTTCAGTCTATAAGCAGGAGGTATTTATTTTTCACGGCCGGGAAGCAGCCAGGTCTCCCTGGGCAAACTGCTTCCCCGAAGAACTTACAATTTGAGCTTTTATACACTTTTTGCTAAGCAATTACATCACATATTATGAATATTTATTACATTGCAACATCTACTTTTAATATTCATAATAGGTGGAGTTGAGGCGGAGTTAGAGGCGTGGTCTTCAATTTGGGGAGAACTTTGGTGGTCGTTCCGGTCTTTCTTCATCATGAACCCGCTGTCCTCACCATCATCTTCTTCTTAAACTTTTGAACCTTCCCTAATTTGGGTAGTTTCCTTATGCATTTGGCAGGGTTTCTCAATATCTGGCAAAAGTGCTTAATTGTTTGGCTTGTCCCTCTTCTTATCTCTCTTTGTTTTCCTTCTATATGTCCTTTTTTGTGTGTGCTAGCATTTTTTGTTCAGGTTTATGTTCTTCTATGTCAGGGTGTCCTGTATCCTAGTGGATTTATTGTCTCCGCTATTTCCTAATACTGAGCTCTATGTGCCTTTGCTGAAAGCCTGCATTTGTGCTTAACTCTCTCTAATCCTTACATTGCTTTATTAAATTCACTTCTCAGGTGTTACCTGGCTTCATTCCCCCCTTTTCTAAAACTTACGAACTCTTTCGTCAAGTTCTAATCCTAAGGGGCGCTGATAGGTTTTCATCATTGCCCAGATTATTTGGGTTCTTTTGACCATGGATCTTAACTTATACCACAGACATATATTCATGAGAGTTAACAAGAACATGGCCATAGTTATAATCAATATGGGGTGTATTAGGTAGTGAAAGACTTGTGTTGCTGTTGGGGAGTATCCTATGAAAATGTCCCACCAATGATGCTGGCCTACTTGCGCAACTTTTGTCAGGATATTTTTTATACCTTTAGAATTATGCTCTACTTGCCACAACATGCGTTGGGTCGTTTGGTTCACCTTCTGAACTAACTTTTCTACTTCAGGATGCACAAGCATCTCTTTGAGAAGCTTAACATCCATGCCTATCTGTAGCTTGGGTATCTCATGATATAAAGTATACTCAGCTTCGATTAACTGCTGTGTAGTTATGGGAGCAGTGTAGTTAAAGTCACAACCCATGACTTTTGTGAAGTTGCATATGCAAAAGTTAGTATCGTTAGTCACTTCATGACAATTATCTATAGTAACATCATTACAGGCGGTTCTAATGCAAGCGCATCCATTCCCTATATAGAATACTTGTGATGGCGCTCTATTGTGTGGAAGCATTTCAAAAGTGCATACACTGTCTTCGGCATCTAAGCATAGATCCTCAGCTTCTACAATGGCATTTTCGCAGATATAACCTAATTGCCCTTTAGGAATACATGCTTCTGTACTAATTGATTGCCACTTGTTCTTAGTACTATCATAATTTGCCCAAACGTTATGGTCCACAGGTTTGACAATGACATTCTGATGCATAGCTCCTAATGTTAAAACAGGAAATATAACCCTTTCTTCCGCGGCACTAATAGTAAGGACATAGGTTTCAATGTGTTCCTCTTGTGGATCATAAGTGAAATTAACTAGTTGCCACCAAGCCTGGTGGTCTCTTTCAAACTGTGTGGTGGAACTACCTCTTAATATACTCTCCCTTATTTCCTGAGGCAGTATACCTGACATTCCTTCTCTTAATATTCCCGCTGCTACTGATTGTACCCATTGCTGTGTCTGAACACACTGGATAGCAAGTGCAATTTCTTTGCTAATCTCTCCAGGATAGTCAGCAAGTTTAACAAAATCTTCAGCGGTGTGGTTGGCTACTAAGGTCATCAATTTGACCACTAATGACTGTGTCTCTGCTAAGGTTAGCATAGACGAGCTTAAAGGTACTTTAAGCTTTCCCAAATTCGAAGTGACGGTACTTAATTTGTTCACTAATACTTCTTGGTCTATAGTGTTCAATATGCCGAACCCTGTACCAACCCATCCGCTTATATCTCTTTGTGTTCGTTTGCGGTGTGATCTAGTTGCTAACCAGGCATTCCAGCCTTTGAGGCTGTGCTGTATAAATGGTCGGCAATCTCCCTGTAAGTGTGTAATGTCTGTCTGAATGTTCATCTGTATTTTCTTCAGAGAATATGTAGGATCTAATAACAACTTTAGTTCGTTCGATTGTCTTATTACTTGAGGTCCTATAAAGGTTAAATTATGTATCTTCCTGCATTCTAGAGGCGGAGTGGTTTCACGAGACGGGCTCACAATCGAGTCTGTTGCTAATCTAATGGCCCGCTTAAAGGCTCTACCGGTTACAATGCCTTGTTCACCAATGGGTTCAAGAATCTTGGCTTCTCTGCTACATGAAAACGACATCGATTGATCTAGTTTGAATATAATTTCACACTGTGCTCTACCCCCTTCAGTACTATCCCATTGACATGAGACTGGTCCCTTCTGTTCAATCCAGACGATGGGCTTCCCATCTTCTACTTGGCTATGAGTAATTAAGTTCTGTCTAGGGGCTTCTTGCCAGAATTCAATTGTCAATGTTAGTTTATCTGTTTTTCCCACTAAAGCCTCGACTTCTCGGCATCCTACTTGAATTTGGTCTTCTTTTTGTGCTATGAAATGGGTTCCGCTATCCCATTCATCTATCGTATAGGGTTGATTGTTATGTAGTACATAAATCTCAAAGTCTGGGTTTTCCTCGGAGCGTGGTAGTGTGCGTGCACTAGACCACGGCCCTTCTGGAGTAGGGTTTTGGGATAAAACAATACTTATCAAAAGTCCAATGATCAATGTTGAAAGAGCCGGATTCATGATGCCAGGTCTTCCCGCTTATCTTCCGGAGCTTTCTTGACTCGAGAGTAGTGAATCCATGTAGGTCGTTCTTTGATCCTAACCGCGGTGAAGGTGGTCAGCAGCACTTGGAAAGGTCCCTCCCACTTTTCTTGTAGGGGTTTTCCTAGAAGATTCTTAACATACACCCAATCACTGGGGTTAAACGGATGCAGTTTACAGTCAGGTTGCTTGGGCTGGTGTTCTATTACTATCGTGGCATTTTTATCAAAATGTTTCCCCACAGCAATTACATAATCATATATATATTGATTGCCTATTTGGTCTACAGCATCGCTATTTACAATCTGCATAGCATAAGGTCTACCATACAGAATTTCAAATGGGCTCAACCTTTCTTTCGATCGAGGTTTGACTCTCAATCTAATCAGAGCAATAGGCAGAGCCTGATACCATTGTAAGTTAGTTTCTTGGCATATTTTAGCAATTTGTTGTTTAATAAGATGGTTCATCTTTTCCACTTGCCCACTGGCTTGTGGCCTGTAGGGCGTATGCAATTGCCATTTAATTTGCAGTGCTTTGCTTATTGCTCTCACAACCTTTGCACAAAAATGTGAACCCCTGTCTGAAGATATACTTCTTGGTACTCCAAACCGTGGTATAATTTCATTTAGTAAGACTTTAGTTACTTCTCTCTCTTTGTTTGTTCTACAGGGGAACGCTTCAGGCCACCCAGAAAACGTATCAGTTAGCACCAATAAATACCGATACCCCCCTTTTCTTGGGAGTTCAGAGAAATCAATTTGCCATGCTTCACCTGGGAATTTACCTCGATTTATTGCCCCTTGGTGTATTTTGGTCCCTGTGTTTGGGTTATTCTTCAGGCATCGTTCGCACTGGGATGTAACCTGTTTTATGGTAGTGAATAATTTTGGTCCTGCTATTCTAGTTTGTAAATACTGATAAAGTGGATCTAAACTCCAATGTGCCTTTTCATGTTCTGTTTCTGCAAATTGCCACATTAATTTCCCTGGTATTATTAGTTGTCCTGTTTCTAATTGACCCCATCTATTGTCTAACAATTTGCCTTTGTTCTTTTGAATCTACTTATGATCTGATTCCTGATAATCTGGTTGAAAGTTAGGATCTAGCTCTCCTGGTACTAAAGCTGTTATAGTCACTTCTTCGGTCTTTGCAGCAGCTAATTTAGCTTCTGCATCAGCTTTCCTATTTCCTATCTCTGGAACAGTGTTACTTTTCAGGTGTCCCTTGCAATGCATTATGGCCACTTGTGTTGGGAGTTGGACTGCTTCTAACAATCGTAGAATTTCTTCTGCATGTTTGACTGTTTTCCCTTGAGCAGTTAGCAGTCCTCTTTCTTTCCAAATTGCTCCGTGAGCATGCACGATGGAGAAGGCATACTTGGAGTCTGTCCAAATATTAATTCGTATGCCTTCTGCTAATTCCAGAGCTTGGGTGAGAGCTATTAGTTCTGCCTTTTGGGCTGAGGTCCCTGCAGGTAAAGGATTTGATTCGATTACCTCTTCCGTTGTGGTTACTGCATAGCCCGCCATCCTTACTCCTTGCTTCACGAAGCTACTGCCGTCCGAGAACCAGTTGTCTACATCTTCAAATGGCTCTTCTTTGAGATCCGGGTGACTGGAGTAGACTGCTTCGATGTTTTCCAGGTAGTCATGCTCAATTGGTTCTGCTGACATCCTTCCTTCTAGAAATGAGACTGGATTCACAACGTTAGTTACTTGAATGGTTATGTCGTCTGACTCAGCTAGGATTGCTTGGTACTTTAAGAATCTGGAAGGTGACAACCAATGGCCACCCTTCTGTTCTAGTACTGCGGACACAGTGTGGGACACTAACACAGTCATTTTCTGGCCCATTGTAAGTTTTCTGGCCTCTTCTATGTTTATGATCACTGTGACCACTGCTTTCAGACAGCTGGGCCACCCTTTGCTCACTTCATCCAGTTGTTTGGAGAAATAAGCCATGGCTCTTTTGTGTGGTCCCAATTGTTGTGCCAAGACTCCTAAAGCCATTCCTTGCCGTTCATGAGAGAACAGCTAAAATGATTTTGTTACATCGGGCAGGCCCAAGGCTGGGGTTTTTATGAGTTCTTGTTTCAGTCTCTTAAAAGCTCCCTCTGCTTCGGGAGTCCAGACTAGGACACTCTTAGACTCTTTCAACAAATCATATAGTGGTTTAGCGAGTATCCCGTATTGATAAATCCATAAACGGCACCAACCTGTCATCCCTAGAAAGGCTCGTAGATCTCTCGCTATTTCAGGTTTAGGCATTTGGCAGATGGTTTCTTTTCTTGTTGTTCCTAGGGATCGTTGTCCTCTGGAAATTTCATATCCCAGGTACACCACTTTTTCTTGCGCCAGCTGCGCTTTCTGTTGAGAGACTCGATATCCACTTAAACTCAAGAAATTCAACAGAGAAATAGGCCATTTAACACACTCTTCTTCTGTCCCAGTTGCTATTAGCAGATCATCTACATATCGTAGAAGAGTACCATCTCTCTGTGGCCTTTGACCTTGAGGTAAAACTGTCCAGGTTAATTGAGTAACTCTCATTCTAAAAATTTCTCTATTATCAGTTCGATTCCCTTTCTTATCCTTTAGCTTCAGTGGGTATTATTTTCTGATTACTGGTTTTATACAACTGATAGTCAGGCTCAAAGCTATATCAGTTGTTCCTCGCTTACTTGGAATTCAAGTTTATTTTTGTTGAATTATTGGACAAATAAATCCTTACCTAGTAGAGACCTTGGAGAATTGGGTAGATAAAAATTTATAATCTTTTATTTGTTTCTCAATTTTATGCTTAAGAGGTTTTAAAAAATAGGGGTTTTTTTTCTGGTTGGCCTGTCGCTCCCACAACTTGTACAAATTTGTCACTTTTGGCATTAGTTCCTGATTCAAAACTAAAATATAACTCCTGTGTTGATTGAAAACTCTAATTCTTTTTCACCCTCCCCTAGCTCCATTTTAACTAGTGGGTCTGCTAGGGAACGATTCACCGGTCCTCTTCAGTCACTGCTCTGACAGGGGACAGTAGCACTCTTAAACTTCTCATTTAATTTAGGACGGTCTCGTTTTCAGTGACCTATTTGCAAGCAATAGGAACACTGTTTTGACTTTATTCTGGTTTGTCGGGAAAGGAAACCTCCTCTTCCCCTTGCAGGGTAACCACGACCTCTGCCTCTAGTATTTATCTCCAGGAACCTTGAGCTTTGGGTTGCTACTGCTACCACTACAACTTTAGCAACTTTCTCATCCTTTTTCTTTTTCTCTTCTCTCTCCCTATTGTTGTAACTTTCCAAGTTTCATTCATTACTGTCTCTAAATTTTCATCTGCAAGATGCTGGAGTTTTTGCAGCTTCTTTCTAATATCTGGGTTACTCTGTCCCATCAATAACGCTAGTAATTGTTGTTTGTTTGCTTTTGACACAGGATCTAAGGGTGTATATTTTCTCATGGCAGCTCTAAGTCTGTCTAAGAATTCTGAAGGCATCTCATCTCGCCCTTGTCTAACATT
>NW_021938414.1:0-60923 GCF_001715985.3 Manacus vitellinus
ACTCTTCAACTCCCTGAAGGGAGGTCATAGCCAGGCGGGGGTTGGTCTCTTCTCCCAGGCAACCAGCAATAGGACAAGGGGACATGGGCTCAAGCTCTGCCAGGGGAGGTTTAGGTTGGATGTTAGGAAGAAATTCTTTACAGAGAGGGTTGTCAGGCGTTGGAACGGCCTACCCAGAGAGGTGGTGGATTCACCATCCCTGGAGGTTTTTAAAAAGAGATTGGACGTGGCCCTTAGTGCCATGATATAGTAATTGGAGATGGTTCAGGGGTTGGACTTGATGGTCTTGGAGGTCTTTTCCAACCAATCAATTCTATGATTCTATGATTCTATATCATATGAAGGATGTGACATCATAAGGGAGAAAGGCTATGATGTCATAGGGGAACTGTGATGTCATGGGGAGGATGTGATGTCACAGGGGAGGACCTGACATCACAGGCATGATATGATATCACAGTAGAGGTTGGATGTCACAGGGGAGGTGTGATGTCATAGGGGAGATGTGATGTCATATTATGCTTGTGATGTCACAAGGATGGATGTGATGTCAGGAGGAGGTGTGATGTCACGGGGAGGACATGATGTCACAGGAAGGATGTGATGTTACAGGAAGGATGTGATGTCATGGGGACATCACATGCATTTACAGGGATTCTATGATATCACAGAAAAGATGTGATGTCATATGATGGACGTGATGTCATATGGGAGATTTGATGTCAAAGAAAAATGTGATGTCATAGGGGAACAATGTGATGTCATGGGGAGGACGGGGTGTCACAGGGCAGGTGTGATGTCAGAGGGATGATATGATATCACTGGAGAGATGTGATGTCATATGATGGATGTGACATCATAAAGGAGCCTTGATGTCACAACAAGGATATGATGTCACAGGGGAGGTGTGATGTCACAGGGAGGATTTGATGTCACAGGCGAGCATGGGATGTCACAGGGATGATATGATATCACAGAAGAGATGTGACATCACAGGAAGGGTATGATGTCACTGGTCAACTGTGATATCATGGGGAGGTGTGATGTTATAGGGGAGGTGTGATGTCACAGGGGAGGATGTGATGTCACAGGGGTTATTTGATGTCACAGGAGAGGTGTGATGTCATATGATGGATGTGATGTCATACAGGAAATGTGATGTCACAGGGTAGATGTGTTATCATAGGGAGCTGTGATGTCACAGGGGAGCACGTGACATCACAGTGATGATATATCACAGGATATATGTGATGTCATGTGATGGATGTGATATCATAGGACAGATGTGATGTCACAGGGAGGTGTGTTGTCACAGGAACGTGTGATGTCAGAGGGGAGGACGTGATGTCACAGGGATGATATGTTATCACATGAGAGATGTGATGTCATATGATGCATGTGACGTCACAGGGGAGCTGTGATATCGCATGAAAGATGTGATGTCACAGGACCGATATGATGTCATAAGAGAGATGTGATGTCTCAGGACAGATGTGATGTCACAGGGGAGCTGTGATGTCACAGGGGAGGACGTGACATCACAGGGATGATCTGATATCACAAGGGAGATGTGATGTCATATGATAGATGTGACAGCATAGGGAAGATGTGATGTCTCAGGAAGGACATGATGGCACAGGGCAGGTGTGATATCATCGGGAGGATGTGATGTCACAGGAATGATCTGATGTCACAGGGGAGCTGTGATGTCACAGGAGAGGACATGACACATGACATCACAGGGATGGTGTGATATCACAGGAGAGATGTGATGTCATATCATGGGTGTGATGTCATAGGGGAAATGTGATGTCACAGGAAGGATATAATGCCATAGGAAGGATGTGATGTCACAGGTGAGGTGTGATGTCATAGGGGAGATGTGATGTCATAGGGGACCTGTGAAGTCAGAGGAAGGCTGTGATATCACAAGAGAGATGTGATGTCATATGTTGGATGTAACATCATAGGGGAGAGGCGATGTCATAGGAAGGATGTGATTTTCTCCTGTATGAATTCTGTACCAAATTCTTACTTCCTAGGTCAGTGAAATGTTAGAAGAGAGAGAATCTCACCTGGATCTTGGACAGAACGCTTACAGACTTCTTTATTCTATTGAATTCTTCCCTAATAGTTCTGGATGACAGGACACCCATGTGAAAAGTCCCTTTTCTGGTTTTCAGGACTTAAAAGAGATGCTTTTCTGATGTGGGTATTTATTGGAGTGTTATTGATTCAACTGTGAGGGCTGAATTGAGTGTTCCTTGCACCTTTAAAAAGTGCAACCCCTTTAATCTGTTGTTTTAAACCCCAGGCATTAGATGTCAGAGGACATAAAGACAGCACGTAGAGATAACCCTTCTGTAAGTGATGGTTCCAGTCATCCCGTGTATGGATCAAAGATTTCCAAGGCTTTGTTCCAAGGCTGGGTGCACATGGACTGGGAGAACTTTTCCTGCCGGAGCCGCTCTCCCTGCCCCGCCAGGAAGAGCAGGGACCGCATCGCCCCGGCCGCAGCGGCGCAGAGGCTGCTCGGGAGGGGACAGTGTGCTGGAGGGAGCTGCCCACTCGCTGTCCTCACTGCCTGCACAGCGCAGGGCTGGGGGGAATTGAGCCAGGCAGGAAAAGGGAATGGCGGCCATCGCACGGGGCTGAAATGAGACGGGAAGGAGCAAACAGCCTGGCTGGGGGAGCACAGTTTGGGAAGGGGGCACAGGGAAAACCCACTGGGATGTTCCGGGGTAAATAACAGAAAATAAACAGAGGAGGGTCCCCTTTCAGATATGGTTTATAGATCAGTGCACTGTGTATAGTGTAAGAGAGCTTCAGAAATGTAAGAATGCAGTTTCTACAGCTTTTACTACAGTGACACGTTTTTTATAAAATATATAAAGAGATGATAAGTTGGGTGTTAGGTTGGGCTTTTCTTGGTCTGGGTGTTTTTTGGGGGGATATACTTTGTCCCCTCCAACCCCCTCAAAGGAGCTTTCTTGAATGTACCTTCTTACAGCTAATTTGAATGATTAGTTTAGATAAGCCTCTTAGAGTAGATGCATTTCAATGAAATCAGGGCACATGTCTTTTTGGCTCTGGTGCAAGATTTGAACTAATTTTTTTCTTCCTCTTTGGCTCAATTAAAAGCCATCTTAAAACACTCCCAATATATTGTGTGAGTGCAGGGCTTGAGGCATGTGGGATTGAATGGACACAGAGAAAGCACTAACTTTCAGAAACATATCTGCTTCCCTGTCCCAATTAATAACCCCAGAGTTTGGCACATTAAAAATATCCATAGCAATTGTGATTTGACTATATATTGTGACAGGCATATGCACATGTGAGCATAAGGACACACGAAATAGTTGTAGTTTCTGCAGTTCTTGTGTTATGGGTGAGGAAAGACAAGATTCAAGCTAAAAATTGTCTGAACATTTTGAGAGTGCAGAGACATCTGTCTGACCATCACTAGGTATGCTTTGATTTTAAGGCAGAGCTTGTTAAAGAATGCAATAACTTAAAGCCAGCTGCAGTCTTGAATTTTTGCTCTTTCAGCAGTAACAATAGCACTAATAATTACTAATAGTTAATGAGCTAACAGATGCAATAAATGTATCCGCTCATTTTGACATATGTGTCAGTTTAATAATTTTAAATGAATCAGAGCATTTATAACAGGAAATCTCCCTCAACCTCTGATTAAAATGTAACGTTGACTAAAGGATTATAGAGCAGACCTAATTTTACTGACTGTTTTAACAGTTGTCACAGCTGTTGGAAGAAGGAAAGGTAATTGAAACACTCCAAAAAAGGGGGGTGGGGGGGGCAGAATGGGAGTAGTTTAATAAATTTAAACATGGTCTCTGAATGCCAAACATAAAAAACATTGAGCAGATCTGTAGCTCCAGAAAGCTGCTGCACACTATGTACGTTTGCCTTTTGTGGCTCACTGTGTTTCATTCATTTGAACACTGAGCATTTTCCCTCCTTTCTCCATTTAAAAATGTGCAGCAGCGTTTAAATGTGGAACAAATTCAGCTGTTCATGTGCCTGGAGTTTCATCTTAGAATGCAGCTGATAGAATACTCAGCTGACAGGAAATAAAGGCTGTGTAGAATGGCTGTAACATTTCAAAAGTGGACACAGGTGTCACATCCTGTGAATGCTGCAGTGCAGTGAGGGTTGGTGGACATATTTTATGTTTTTCTAACCGTTCCCATGTTGTGATGTGGGAATGGTGTGTGGAGTTCCCCTGCGAGTCTGTCTGGGTTATGTCTGTGCAGGGATGAACAGGAGTGTGTGTGTAGATTCCCATGCCTCTGTGTGTGTGTGTGTGCAGGGGGATTCTGTGCTAAACTCGTTGAGCTACGAGGGGTAGAAAGGACCCCCTTGCTTTCTAAATTCCTTCTCAGAGAGGAGCCTGGGGGTGGCTGGATCCAATCTCAGACTCAGATTTTGGTTTCAGTTGAAGGAATTATAGAGGTGTGATTCAATCACTTTGTCCTGCAGGTTTTAGTGATGGCAAATCAGAAATATTTCGATAAAAACAATGATTTATTATGACAAATGAACAAAAAATTGATCAGAAAAGTGAACAGATGAAAGACCTTAAACAGAATTATTTACTTCAAATTATAAAAGCCAAAAACCCCTTGTAGTATAGTGTAAGATAGGACAGTGGAGTCTATCAAAGTAACTCTACTAAAGCAATTGGATCAAAACCAGCAAAAAGAAACACTCCTGAAGCAGATATCGAGGTAACTCATCCCACAACGACAAGGGGTAATCTTTTTTCTTCCACCCAGCCCCTGGGGAGTGACCATGAAGAGCTGTCCCTGCTTCATGACAGAAGCTCCACACACTTCAAGGAAGTCTGTGGAAGAATCTGCCACATGACAGTTGGATGGGGCTTTTATAGTTATCAAGGGTTTGACTGCCAGACATATTTGCAGGCCAGGGAGCAGCTTATCTGTCAAATCCTGCTTCAAAAGCAGGATGTGTGTTTGAAGTTTCATGAAGCATTTTGGGGTTAGCATAATTCAACATTAAAAACAGCACCTTGACACCAGCAGTAACTCACCACAGAGAGTGTGCATTGTTTGCATTCTCTGACCATTGTTTAGGTATTATCAGAGCAGAGCATCCTGCCAGAAATGGCCCCTTGATTCCATGAGGTTCCAAAAACTCTCAGGGTTCCTTTGGTTCCATGGGGCCCTGCAGTGTCACAATGGCTCCTTGATTCCAGGATGTTCCAAAACATCCCAGGGTTCCCTTGGCTCCAAGAGGCTCCCCAGTGTCCCAGCGGCCCCTGGATTCCAGCAGGCCCTGCAGTGTCCCAATGGCCACTGGGTTCCAGGAGCCACAGCGGCTGCCGCGGCGTCTGTTTGCCCGGAAAAGCCGCCCTTACCCACGGGGCTGCCGCAGCTTCACCGACCGGGGTTTGCCGCTCGCGCAGCCGCCGCTCTGCCCCGGCTGCACCGGGACCCGGCACCGCCTCGGGCCTGCGCTGCCGCCTCAGCGGCCACAGGGACACAGCCATGGGGGACCTTTGCTCTGACACTGATGGGGCCTGGCTTTGTTCTGCTTGGGGCTGGGCTTTGGGAAAATTGCTGTTCATTTTCATGCTCCACTGGAACAGCTCCTGAATTCCAAAGGTTTCCTAATCCAGGGGAGGGGTTTCTGTGGCATCGGAGGTGCTGCCCCTCGGGACACATTGTCAATGAACCATCCAGCTGACTGGGGTGGGTGTAAGAGCTGGGGAACACAGGATAATCAGTCATCCCCTGAAAACCTTGGAACATTTCCCTGACTGAATCGTAAGCCAAATGGAACAGTTTGGATACAATTCCCAAATAGTTTGGAAACTCCAGTCATTCCTGACACCAGGATGGAAATTCAGCAGATAACTAAAGCCAGTCCCCTTGGGAGCCCACAACCAGCGGGGCTGAGGGAGGCCCTGGCAGCTCCCCAGCACCTCCCTCTCAGTGGGACACCTCTGGCAGCCTCTCCCAGCTCGGGAACCCTCCAGTTTGTGACACTCCAAAGACTGTCCCTGATGCCCAGGACAATTCTGATGCCCCTCAACAAACACTCCTCCAGCTGTGACCCTTGTCTGGTGGGAAACACAAAGGGATTGGTGGGAGTGTTTCCCTGACAAGGAGGAGAATTTGGGAGAGGGACCTTTCCACACCCAGCTCTTGATGTGTCCACACATCTCTGCCTGGGTGTGGGTGTGAATTGACTGTGGTGTGTATGTTGTTATTGTGAATCTCTAATTCAGTCACTGTTAAAATTGTAACAAATGCTATTGAATCACCTGATAAGTGTTCAATTGGTCAATGATTAAGTGCTACTAATGTCTTTTGCCCCTTGTCTTTGGATCCAAATCCTTTGTGTCCTGACCCTCTTGCATCCCAAGGCTCTGTGTAAATCATTCTCTTTCATCAAAAAATATATATTTTTTGTGACTTCCACTTCAAAATCTTCCTCCTTAGCTAAACTACAAAACAACTCCAATTAGCTGTAGAAGTCTTGATGACTTGAAGACAATTAAAAGAAAGGGAAATAATTTGTTTTCCTGTGTTTTAATGGTCCCAAAGTGTGTTTGGAGTTGCATCAGCTGTCAGTCCAAGATGGGCCATGTCAGAACTGGTGAGGTTGGGGGGGTGAGGAGCAAGGTTGATCAGACAGGGTCTGTCTAGTTCTCCTGAGGAGACACTCAGCATCAAGATCACTTGGAGAATATCTTTATCACCTCTTGTCTGAACTTAAAAATATCCATAATTGAATTAAAACAAAAAAAGTACAAAATTGGAAGACTTGTTTTGAAATTGCTTTGAAGACAATTAAAGGAAAACAAAAAGATCTTGAGGGATTTCTGGAATTTAATGAGCCCCACAGTGTGTTTGCAGCCCAGCCCATGATCCTGAGTTACTGAGAGAAGATTGAAGCAGCTGCTGAAGAAGTCAGAAGCCAAAGTCCAAGTGCCTTGAAGCATTGCTGGGCCCCACTGAGGGCAGGCACTGCCAAAGCCTCCCCAGGGACTCCTTGGAGCAGCTCCTTGGAGGCCAGGAGTGCAGGCAGACAAAGGCTCTGGGCAGGCCCCTGCAATGCTGAGCAAAGCCTGCCTTGGTTTTGTGGAGCACAAAGGCCAAGGCCTGAGCCCCAGGCCCTGGCCCAGCAGATCCTGTCCCTCCCGGCTGGCTCAGGGCTGTTTGGGGGGCACTGGGATGGCAGGGGGAGGAACAACAAAGGCCCAAACCTGGGCAACCCCTGCCAGGCTCCTGAGGGAGGGGCGAGGCAGAAACCAAGTGCAGAACCTGCCAGGCAAGTTGCTTGTGGTGGCCTGAGTGGCAGAGGCAGCTGCCAGAGGCAAGGGGACAAAGGCCTGGGTGCCTTTGGGCCTTGCAGCCCTGCCAGAGCCCTTGGCCATCTCTCCTGCAGGCTGTCCTGCCCTGGCCCTGCTGCTGCTCTGGCCTTGCAGGCTGCACACACCCCTCCTGCTTTCCCACCCCCTCCCAGCAGCATTTCTAGACCCTCCCTGATGTCTCTGCACCAGCTCTGGCTGTTGCCATGTGCACTTGGCCTTCTGAACTTGGATCCTGAGCCCCTGTGCCACAGGACATCCCTGCCAGAGCCCAGGCCCTTCTCCTGGGGGTCACTGCAGAGCTGAGCAGATCCAGGTCACCTCCCATTCCTCTGCCAACCCCCTGGGCCTGCTCTGGGCCCTCCAGGTCCTTGCCCTGCTCCCAAGGGCTGTGGGGGTGCTGAATGGTCAGGGCTTGCGGTTTAGAGCTCAGGATTAGGGGATTAGGCAGAACTTTGGGAGGTTTGTTGTTCTGCTGGCAGTTCATGATTAGAGGAAGAGCTTTTTAGGCTGGGTTAGGATTAAAGCTTGGCTTTACATACTGGTAATACAGGTTTGGGATTGGGGTGGGCACTGGAGTACAAATAAGAGTCTGGAGTTCTGGGATTGGGTTTTTTCTGGCTTTGAATTAGAGCAGTGGATTCCTTTCCATGGGAGGGGCAGCACTTTTAGGTAGTGTTGGGGCTTCAGGTTACAAAGAGAGTGAAGGCCTACCAGGAGTGTTTGCACAGTCAGTGTTTCAGCACCCTCAGCATTACCTGAACCTGGTTTTAACTCATCAAAATCCTTCCTCTCTGTTGGTCAAGCCCCTCTTTCTTTCCCCAGTTTTCCTTCCCTTTTGTCCCAGTTCCTCCTAACCTCCTCAGAACTTTCATCAGGATGGGCTCAGCTTTGTGATAACATGGTGCAATCTCATGGAATCAAGGAGCCACTGTCAAACTGTAGAACCTCATGGAATTACGGGGCCATTGTGACATTGGGGAAACCCTTGGAATCAGGAGGCCACTGGGACACTCCAGGGTCCCATGGAGCCAAAGGAACCCAGGGACAGTGGGCAACATCCTGAAATAAAGGGGCCATTGTGATACTGCAGAAACCCATGGAATCAGGAGGCCATTGTGGCACTGCAGGGCCTCTTGGAAACAAAGAAACCCTGGGCCACTGTGGAATTTCATGGAATCAAGAGGCCATTATGACACTGGGGACCTCATGGAACAAAAGGAATCCAGGGACTTCTTCTCCATACCAGTGTTGGGAAAAAACCTCAGCCTTCAGGAAGTGCCTGGAGGGGAACCCCTTTGCTGCTGGAACTGCTGTTGTGGAGCCCAGCCCTGTCCCAGCAGTGCCCAGGGCCTGTCCCTGCCTGTGCTCACAGGCCTGACCCACAGCAGGACAGTGACTGAGCTGCCAGAGCACTCAGGCCTTGGGCACGGACAGGAAAGGAGAGGGTGGGAGTGCAAAGAGAGCAGCTCTGAACAGACCCAGTGCTGGTGCTCCCTGGCAGTGCTGGGACTCTTTTCCTCTCTACATCTGCAAATGTCCTCCAGCTTCAGGGGAGGTCGTGAGGAAGAATCTGGAAAAAAGAATTTGTATCCTTTCTTACACTCAGAGGTTGTGATTCCTCATGTACAAACTAACACAGGGAGGATATTTGACAAATATCTTTCTGCACAAACTTTTATTTTGTTTAAATGCACACAAAGCATGATTCCTGATTTGTATATTTTGTGGGTCAAAAAGAAAAGAGAGATAGACAGTGAATTCTATATGGGATGACGAACAAAATTTCAGTCTTAATGACATCAACAGAAGTAAAAAAACAGGAAAATCCCCCCCCACACCCCCCCATTAAAAGCTTTAGAAGGCAGGCTGGGCCCAAAATGAGTTATACAATGAGTGTTCTGCAGAAGAAAAGATGGAGTTTATTGCTTCTCAAAAAACATGTAGTCATCATTTTCCTTATGGCATCCCTGAGCTCCTGGTTCCTGAGGCTGTAGATGAGGGGGTTCAGTGATGGAGGCACCACCGAGTACAGAACTGACACCACCAGGTCAAGGGATGGGGAGGAGATGGAGGGGGGCTTCAGGTAGGCAAATGTGGCAGTACTGAGGAACAGGGAGACCACGGCCAGGTGAGGGAGGCACGTGGAAAAGGCTTTGTGCCGTCCCTGCTGAGAGGGGATCCTCAGCACAGCCCTGAAGATCTGCATATAGGAGAAAAAAATGAAAATGAAACAACTAAATGATAAACTGGCAGTAACCCCAATGAGCCCAATTTCCCTGAGGTAGCCTGAGTGTGAGCAGGAGAGCTTGAGGATGTGTGGGATTTCACAGAAGAACTGGCCCAGGGCATTGCCCTGGCACAGGGGCAGGGAAAATGTACTGGCTGTGTGCAGCAGAGCATTGAGAAAGCCAGTGGCCCAGGCAGCTGCTGCCATGTGGGCACAAGCTCTGCTGCCCAGGAGGGTCCCGTAGTGCAGGGGTTTGCAGATGGCAACGTAGCGGTCGTAGCACATGATGGTGAGGAGGGAAAACTCCACTCCAAGGAAGAATACAAAGAAAAAGAGCTGTGCAGCACATCCCATGTAGGAGATGGTTGTGGTGTCCCAGAGGGAATTGTGCATGGCTTTGGGGACAGTGGTGCAGATGCAGCCCAGGTCTGTGAGGGAGAGGTTGAGCAGGAAGAAGCCCATGGGGGTGTGCAGGTGGGGGTCACAGGCTACGGCGCTGAGGATGAGGCCGTTGGCCAGGAGGGCAGCCAGGGAGATGGCCAGGAAGAGCCAGAAGTGCAGGAGCTGCAGCTCCCGCCTGTCTGAGAATGCCAGGAGGAGGAACTGGGTGAGGGAGCTGCTGTTGGACATTTGTTATTTCTTAGCATAGGTCCTATCAAAAAAAGGAAAGGACAGGGAACAGTTGAGACAGACCTCTGTGAAAAAGCCACTCAATTTCTAAAAGAAATCAATGTGTCAAATGTCACCAAATTCACTGTCAAGGAGTCTGTTTTACTCTGCTGTGGTGTGACATATAACTTTTTTGGTAGAGCTCTCAGACACACAAGGAATGTCAGTTGTAACACATCTTGAATACAAAAGTTCCCTCTCTACACCCATGGTTCAGAAGAGCTGGGGCTGCAGAGCAGAAGCTTAGTCTGACCTTAGAATAATTGTACCTGTGTTTTCTATTTTTACCATCACACCTGGGGAAGGTTCTTTTCCACTGCAGGAATCCTCATTTCTATGGCCCAGCACACAGTGCCCAGCAGAGCTGCAGGGAAGGGCCCCCAGAGTTGCCTGAACACCCCCTCCCCCAGGCCTTGGGGGCACTTGCCCCCCACTCCCTGCCCAGGGCTCTGCTGCCTGGAGCTGTCCCTGCCAGCAGCTGCTTCCCTGGGCCCAGGGCTGGGCCCTGCCAGTGCTGCCAGAGCCCATCCCAGCCCTGGGGGCTCAGCTCTGCCCTGCAGAGCCCTCCCAGCAGCACAGGGCACTGCCCAGGGGCATCTCTGGCTGGGCAGGCTCTGATGGCAATGTCAGAGCAACCCTGAGGAGGCTGGAAAAGTGACACTGATGCGTCTGTTAGACAGTTTTGATGTCTGATACTCTCAGGTTCAGCACCCTCTAATCTAACAGAGCTCAAGTTTCAGTGTCTCCTCCTGTGCTCAGAGATTAATTTCTCTGTCACACTCAGCACCCAGACAACCCAGAGTATAACACTGAAAGAACTGGTTCATTCTCTTTAAGGTACCTCCTGTCTGTCTGTGCCTCTTGTAAACACCTTCTGGGAAATTTCCTGCTTAGATCTGGAGCTGTGACCAGCCCTCATCCCTGCAGCCCACTTTGGAGATCAGAAGGACAATGCCCTGCTCTGCTCTCCCAGGAGTTGTTCCTTCCCCACAGCCCTTCTCCCCCAGCCCCGTGGCAGCTCCTTGGCCGGGCTGAGAGCTGACCCTGGCAGGCAGCAGAGTCCCTGCCCCAGCACACAGAGCCCTGGGGGCAGGACCCTGCTCTGCACCACAGCCCTGGGCACCCCTGGCTGCACCCCCACCTTCCCACCCCACAGCCAGCCCTGGCACAGGGAACCTTCTGGCCCTGGGCCTCTGATGGGGCAGCAGCAAGTCCTGCTCTGCAGCAGCTTCTCCTGCTGCACCCCAGCAAATCCAGCAGAGCCATCCTGACAGCTCCTGCCACTGCTGCCATTTGGCAGCTGGCAGAGGCACTTGCAGGAACTCACCTGCACTGCTCTGCAGCCACAGCCTGACCGTGGCAAAGGGCTGGCAAGGTTCCTGCCCTGAGCAGCTCTGCCCTGTCCTCCCAGCCCAGGATCCCTTGAACCTCCTGCTCCCTTCTCCTCTCTGCCCTTGCTGCCTGCAGCTCCTGCCCTGCTCTGCCATATGGCCACTTCCCCTGCACTGCAGCAACTGGGAGAGTCCTGCTGAAAGATCCTGGAAGCTGTGGGATGTGCCAGCTTTAGGAGATGCCTCCAGGAAGAGAAGCTGAACTTTGCTACAGCCAGAGAATTCTTCCTTCAAATCCTGGGAAGGTTTCTCCTGTAGTGAGAGCTCAGTCACCTCCCAGCCCAGGCTGCCTCTCATCTCTCTGCCTTCTCTCCTGTGCCCTGGGTGCTGCAGGCAGTGCCCTCAGCCCTGCTGGGCTGTTCAGAGGAGCTGCTCAGCAGCAGAGCTGTCTCTTTGAAGCTCTTCTTGCTTGCCAGGAGCTTCCTGTGTGCCAGGAGCCCGGCCCAGCTCAGCAGCACAGCAACAGCTCCAGGTCTTTAATGACCCCCAGAGGGGGTTTGTGTTGTTTACAAGAGACTCAGTCCCTGAGAGGAAGTTCAAACAACTTTTCAAGAACTCAAAATGAGTTTGAAATACTGAAGTTTCTTGTACTGTTACTGGGTCTCAATGTGGGACAAAACTGTGAAAGTGTCCCCAGATTCCAGTTGGAACAGAAAATTGCAGTGATGACAAGAATGGACAAGCAAGGGAAAGGTGGCTCTGATGCTGAGGAAACCTGGATGTATTTCATTAATCCAACAGGCCAAGCCCTGAGCCCAGCCCCTGGGAAGGCAGATCCTGTCCCTGCCTCATTCCTCAGGGCTCTTCCTGGGGCACTGGGATGTGGGATGTGCAATGCCAAGGGCAGGACCATGGGGTGGCACCTGCCAGGCTGCTGAGCAGGGACAAGGAGGCCATGAGGCCCCAGGGCTGCAAGGGGCACTCCCCTCCTCCTGGCATCAGGGCCACAGACAGCAGCCCTGGCCAAAGGCCTGCAGAAGGTGGCTCTGTCAGGGCCTTTCAGCTTCTCCCCATCCCTGTCTCCTCTCCAGCCCAGGCTGTCCTACGGTGTCCATGCCCTGCCCCTTTCCCTGCAGGCTGTCGTCATCCCCCCGGCTGCCCCACCTGGCTGGCACCTTCCTGCACTGACATCTCTGCGTCCTCCCTGGCTCTTCCTGCACACACAAAGCCTTGGGCTCATCCAGACTCCATCTGGGTGATGTGTTGCACCACAGCATTGGCCTTGGAGTGAAATTTCTTTCTCCTTGTTTCCAGTCTGGACCTCTCCAACTGACTTGGCATTGTTTCTTTATTTCTCATGCTGTTTCCTGCTATGACAAAAGGATCCTTCATCTCTGAAACCACCCTTCAAGGCCTCTCTGGCTACCCCTGCACTGTCCTCAGTCTCGACACCATGGAGCCCAGAGCTCCCAGGTCCCTACAGAGTGATCATGGGATTGAGACCTCCAAATCTTTTCTTGGGAGATCCCTGGGTACTCTCCAAGGTGTTACAGATGAACACATGGTGCTCATAGTCTAAGGAAATCACAGGGATACATTTTACCAAGGCCTGTATTGGCAGAACACATGGCAATGTCTTTGAACTGAAAGACTGGACTCTTGTATTTATAATAGGAAGAAATATTTAACAATGAGGGTGGCGAGAACTGTAGCAAGTTTCTAGAAAACTGGATGTCCCATCCTTGGATTTGTCCAAGGTCAGGGACTGTGATTAACCTGAACTAGTGGAAGATATCACTGTCCATGTCGAGCACCTTGGACAAGATGACCTTTTATCTCCCTTCCAAACCAAACTATTCTGGGATTCTTTGAGTCCCAACCTCCTTCTCCAAAGAATTGCCATATCTAGGACATGAATTGCCATGTTTTTGGAGAAACCCTCCTAAGCCCCAAAGGTAAAAAAAATAATTGAAAGACACTTCCAAAATATCTGTGTGAAGGCTTCACCAGGTGGGTCAATGGCAGAGCCTCCCAGGATGACCTCACAAATGTGGGTGGGGTTTTTATGCTCAGGGTCTAAGACTGATGATGGGCAACAAGAAAGCACATTTGAGGACTGAGGAAGACTTGTCATGGGATCTGAAGGAAAGAAACAAAGGAAAGGAGAGGGTGGGATCACGACGGTTTGTGGAGGAACAACCATGAGAAAACAGAAGGAAAAGGGGGTGAAAAAGCTGGTCATGGTAAACAGGAGGATGCTGAAGACAGGCCCCTGGCCGTGCCGTGCAAATGATCTCCACAGCCTGTCCTGTTTGACAGGTTTGACCACAGTACCACCCACAGCACTTTGCACAGCCCTGGTTAATGAGGTATAAAATTTAGCCTGACTTTGTCCCTAAGTGGGGGATGAGAATTGGACACAACATGTGCAGGGACAGATGGAGGGGTTTGTCCCCCTGGCCCTGCCCAGAAGGGACACCTTTCAGGAAGGGTTGTGGCCTTGGCTGTGCTGAGGGTTGCCCCGGGCAATGCAGCTTGGGATTGCAGTGGCACTGTCAGGGCTCTGCAGAGCTCCTGGCAGTTCATGCATTTGTCCCCAGCAATGCCAGAGAACTGCAGGGGTTGCAGTCAATCACTTGTGCTCTTTGGGACCCCGACTGGCTCTGCTGAATGGGAGCAGGCCTGGAGTTCCCAGACTGTTCCTGCATCCAGGGTCGGGCCTGCAGTGACGTTTGTGCAGCATTCAATTGGTGCAGTGGCAGGATGGCCATGGATCCATTCCTGCAGAAACACAATGTGCTCCATCCCAGGCAGGGATAGAATGGGCCCCCAAATGTTGTAAGGATAAGAAGCAGGGAGTTTTGGCCCTGTGGAATCCCATGGAACCAAAGGAACTCTGGGACATGGTGGAACCTCATGGAATCAAGGGGACATTGTGACCCTGCAGCACCTCATGGAACCAAAGGGAGTCTGGGACCTGGGAGGGCCTGATGGAAACAAAGGAACCTCCTGGGAACAAAGGGACCCCGGGACACTGCCAAAACTGAGGGAGACAAGGGAGCCCCAGGACACTGTGGAATCTCATGGAATCCAGGGGCCATTGGAATACACTGGGGCCTCCTGGAACCAAAGGGAACATGGGACACTGTGGAACCTCATGGAATCAAAAGGATCCCGGGACTTTGTGGAACATCAGGGAATCAAGGGGCCAGTGTGACATCCCAGAACCTTTTGGAACCAAAGGGAACCAACAGGACATTGCGGAATCTCATGGAATCAAGGGTCCATTGTGACACTGGGGAACCTCACAGAATCCAGGGGCCATTCTGATTCTGCAAGGCCTTCTGGAGTCAAAGGGACAATTGTGACACTGGGGAAAATGATGGAATAAGTGGGCCATTGTCACACTGCAGGGCCTTATGGAGCCCAAGAACGCTGGGAAAAAGTGCAACCTCATGGAATCAAGGAGCCATTGTCCCACTGTGGAGCCTCAAGGAATAAGGGATCCAATCTTTGTCTCATATTTTGTCAACAAATTACATTTAAGGAATTAGAGAAGTGGGATTGAACCACTTCCGTCCCACAGATTTCAATGATTGGCCAAATTAGAATATTTATATAAAATGAATCATTTATTCGTACAAATGATCAGACAAAAGATCTTAATCAGAATTTTTTTGCTACACTGTGTAAAGGCTAAAACTAGAAGTAGTACAGTATAAGATAGGACAGTGCACTATATTGAAGCAATTTTTGAAACAATTATATTAAAGCTAGCCAAAAGAAATAATTATTACGTAGAGATCTGATGGAACTCACCCAGACCAATGTTCATGGGGAGATTTCTTTTGCTCAACCTTGAGGAGTGTCCTTGGAGGGCATCCCCAGCCAAGGCAGGAATCTCCACACATCTACCCCAAGAAGGGCTGTGTTAGAAGAACCTCCCTGGATGAAAGGGGAATGGACTTCTCTAGTAGGAAGTGATTGACTGCTCCTCACAAATGTGCTGCCATCAAAGAGGCCAAGAGGGTAAAGCCCCTGTGGGGTGGGGGATGATGGCTGAACTAGAGATGTGGGCAGGCCTGGCAGATTGATCCCAGCACACTCCCCAAACCCACCCAGGCAAGCTCTACGTGCTGACCATGGTGGACACAACCCCTGGATGGCAGGAGACACACCCTGTGCCTCCCAGCACTGCCCAGAACACCATCCTGGGCCTGGAAAAGCAAGTCCTGTGGAGACACGGCCCTCCAGAAACACTGGGGTTGGACAGCAGGACTCTTTTCCAAAACAACCTTGTGCACACCTGGACCAGAGAGCTCGGCATGGAGTGGATGGATCATATTCCCTGTCAGGCACCAGCCTCTGGGAAAGTGGAATGGTAGAGTGGACTGTTCAAAACCACCTTGAAAGCAATGGGCAGTGAGACCTTCAAACCTTGGGATCTGCATTTAGCAAAAACTACCTAGTTAGTTAATCCTGTGACCTCAAGAGATAAAACTCCAGGCCAATTCAGTGTCTGAGATCAGCTCAAAAGAGCAGGTCCTTTAATCAGGCCCACAGGCCCAGGGGAACACACACGACGCGCCCTCCCAGGCAATGGTTCTACAGTTTTAGAAGATGGTCTGTCCAAAGCCAGAACTCTCCACCCCCCGGTTCTGCCCAGTTCTGCCCCTCAACACGCCCCTTGGGGAATTGGGTTTGGGGTCTTTGGGACCCCTTCTTCCTCATCTTTATCTTCTTCACTGCATGTACAGTCCTTGAAGTGCTTCCAAAATTCTGGGCTTGAAGGTTGCTTTGTCTCTTGTGGGATCTTGTTGTCCAAGCCTAGGGTGTGATGGTGTTCAATATAGGTATTTTTCTACAATTCTACCTTGAAAAAAAATCTAAACATGCTAAAGGAATTTAGAAAGCTTGATATCAAATGGGGTAATAAGGTTAGGTCTGTGTAAACTACTATGCTAAAGGATGGCATAAAATACAGCTGCAGGACTTTTGCATTAGACCTCTGATGGCCCATCAAAGCCCATCCCCCCTCTGCCAATCCTGAAAGGCAGGAAAAACCCTTTTCCCAGGCCCCTCACGGGAACTCTGCGCAGGCCCAGGAGATGTTGGGGGTTCGTGGCATGGCCCGGGACACCATCCATGGATATAATAACTCATAACTTCTTGGAGTGTGGGGGCTTCCCTCCCCCACCCCCAATGGATCAAGGCCACCACTTCAACTGACAGACATGGAAGCTGCAACTCCCAAGTTCCATCTCTGGACCCCGTGGGCAGTGACTATAGACATCTTTCCACTCTCAGCTTTGCTTTCCCTTACTCTCCCTCACCCTTATCCTGTCTTTCTTTCTCTCCCTTATGCATTTTCCCTAAAGGTTCTCTTTATGCCATATTGCTGTAGATGAGAGATAGAGATGATAACACCCAAAATGGCAACATAACTGTTTACCTTTGAAATGAAATTGTTCTAAATTAAACCCTACATATATATGTTTTCAAACACCGATTATTTAGTTTCATTTCACTCTAATCCACCCCAAGGGATTTATTAATAAGAACCTGGGTTACCTCCCCCTTTCTGGGGTGGGTAGTAACAGACCCCTTGTAGCAGAATGTTCTACCTGGAAAAGAATCTGATGGGAGAATGCAAGCACTGCAAGCTCTCTGTGGGGAGTTACTGCTGGTGCCAAGGGGTTGGTTTAGTGTTGAATTGTGCCAAACCCAGCCTCGTTCCCCAACCTTCCAATACACATCCTGCTTTTGGAAGCAGAGTTTGACAGATCAGCTGCTCACTGACCTGGGAATATGTGACTGGAGATCCATCACTGGATAAGCATAAAAGCCCAGGGCCAACTTTCCTAGAGGAGATTCTTCCACAGACTTTGTTGAAGTCTGCAGAGCTTCTCCTGTGAAGCAGGGACAGCTCTTGATGGTCACTGCCCAGAGGGCAAAAGAGAGAGCTCTGCCTTGATTTATTTCTCTCAGACCCCGCCGGGCCCTCCCCGCTTCCTGCCGGGATCGGACACCGCCGGCGGCCCCGGCCCTGCCGGGCTCCATCAGCCTGAGCAATTGCTGCCAAGGAGGGGCCGGGGGCTTCCTCTTGGCCTTCGTCTCCCTGGCGCTGGGGCTCGGCTTCTACCTGCGCCAGAAGGGGAGGGGGGTCCCAGGGGGTCGTGTGTCCCCCCAGAGCGTCTGTGCCCCCCCGGGGACCCCCCACCCCGCTGTCACCCCCTTTTCTCTCCCCACAGAGCTCCTGAGCCGGCGGCGGCCGCAGCCCCTCCCCGGGGCCTCGGGCCCAGCCTGGACCCCTCCTGTCCCTGTGAGGATTTTGGGGGGTCGTGTGTCCCCCCCTCCCCTGCTGCCACTCCTGATCCCAGGAAAGCTTCCCAGTTCTCCCCAGTCCTGGTTATTGGGGGGCAGTGGGGGAGGGGGGGTGGATAACGAGGGGTGGAGCCGAGTTTGGGGGGGGCAGAACTGGCTCCGGGATGGATCGGGAATAGGGACTCCCCTGTTTCCCCCGTGTAACCCCACTCTGGGGGGGCTTTGGGAGGGCACCTGCCCCTCAGTAGGTACCCAGCTCATCCCAAAAGGTGCTGGGAACCCCTCAAAACCTTCTTAGAGCTCCCCGAGGACCCCCAAACACACTCAAAGCCCCCCCAGGACCTTACCCAACCCCTTTTCTGGGGGGACTTCTCTGGGCACTGGTGGTGCTGGGAGCCCCCCCAGCTGCTTTGGGCGAGGAGCTTTCGGGTGAGCGGGGGGTGGGAAGGGGGAGGTCGGTGGGAAAAGGGAGGGTTAGAGGGGATAAAGGGGTAGTGGGACCCCAAACTGAGTGGGAGGGGAGTGAGACCCCCCAAAAGTGGAGGGGGGGACCATTGAGAATGATGGGAAATAAGTGGGAGAGGTCAGGAGAGTGGGGAAAGAGGAGGGTGGGACCCCCAAACTGAGCATGAGAGGGCTGGGGAGTGGGGAGATGATGTGGAAGGGGTGAGAGAGGGGAGAAAAATGGGGATTGGGACCCCCAGAGTGATCCTAATTGGAGCTGGGGATTGAGTGGACTATGAAAAAGTGGGAGGAACAGGGAGAAGGGTAAAAGAGCAGGGGTAGTGTGGTGGGATAAACGGTCCCATGGGAGCCTTTGGGCACAGGAGGGCTGGGAAAGGGGGGTGGCCCCTCTGAGCTCCCAACTTACTGTGGGGTGCTGGGGGCTGCTGGATCCAATCTCAACCTTGGATCATGCCAACAGTTTCAGTTTAGAGAAATTACAGAAGTGTGACTGAATCACTTTGGTCCCCTAGGTTTTATTGATGGCAAATCAGATCTATTGATAAAAAGGAATTTATTTAGGGATACAAATGATCAGACAAAAGATCTTCATCAGAATTACTTAGTGCACAATATATACACTAAAACTACCTGTACAGGATAAGATAGGACAGTGCTCTACACTAAAGCAATTGTTGAAGCAATTCTACTCAAGCTGCCACAAAACGAGAAATTCTTAATTAGAGACAGATGGAACTCCCCCAGACCAACGCTGGTGGGGAGATCTCTGCTCTCAACCTCCAGGAGTGACCCTGGGGGGGTCCCCAGCCAAGGCAGGAATCTCCACACACCCTTCAGAAGGGTTCTGTTGTCAGAACCTGCCCCTGGGAAAGGGGACTGGCCCTTTGTGGTCAAAAGGGATGGACTGACAGTCACTGGACTCCAGGGGTTGCCTCCCCATCAGGGGCTTCATTCGGGGTGGAAGCAGCGGCTGAAGCTCTTCCTGCAGTCGGGGCACTGGTGGGGCTTCTCTTACTGGTGGGTCCGTTGGTGTTTGGTCAAGGTAGACCTCTGGGTGAAGCTCTTCCCACACTCCCCACACTTGTAGGGCCTCTCCCCGGTGTGGATGCGCCAGTGGGTGACAAGGTGGGAGTTCTGGTTGAAGCCCTTCCCGCAGTCGGTGCAGCGGAAGGGCCTCTCATCCGTGTGCGTCCGCTCGTGAAGGAGGAGATGTGAGCTGGTCTGAAACCTCTTCCCACATTCCCCACACGTGTATGGCCGTTCCCCAGTGTGGATGAGTTGGTGCTTGCAAAGGTTGGAGTTGTCACTGAAGCTCTTCCCACATTCCCCACATGGGTAGGGACGTTCCCCAGTGTGGATCACTGGTGTTGGATCAGGTTGGAGTTGGTCCTGAAGCTCTTCCCACATTCCCTACACGTGTAGGGACGTTCCCCAGTGTGGACGTGCTGGTGTCGGAGCAGGTGGGTGCTCTTCTTGAAGCTCTTCCCACATTCCAAGCACCTGAAGGGCTTCTCCCTGCTGGGAGGCTGCTCAGGGACCACCAGCTCAGAGCTCCCCCTCAAGCTCCCGCTGCCTCCCTGGCACAGGTTGGCTCTTTCCTCCTCAGAGCACCCTGGGCTGGGTTTGGAGCCCCTCCTGCGGGGGGATCTCCGGCCCTTTTCCTCCCCGCTGCCTTCCTGCGCCGGGGAGCCCTTCAAAACGGCCTCTCCCACCAGGGTCTCACGGGGGGATTTGTCCTCCGGGCTCTCCCTCCTCAGCTCGGGGCCTGGGGCAGGAAGCAAGAAGGACAGGCAGGGGATTTGCCTCCGGCCCACAGGGAAGGCCAAGGACATCCCCCCACCTCCGGCCCCGGCAGGACGGCGGCGCCAGCGGGGTTGTCCTGCAGCCGGGGCCATGCTGGGCTGACAGAGCCAGCACAACACCCGCCCAAAGGGACACTGACTTCCTCCTCACCTGCCTGGGGGGCCCAAGGCATCTTCCTCTTCCTCGCAGCCTCCTCCTCCATCCGCCCAAGCTTTGGGAAGGACAAATCCTGATGGGGGGGAAAACAAGGGCTGAGCGCGTTGGCTTGGGGGTTCCTCCTGCCCAAGTCCATCTCTAGAACTCAACAGACATCCTGTGACCATAAAAACCTCCAAACCACCAAGATCCAATCCAGAAAAACCCAAACCACTGACATTCAGGCAAAAAAACCCTCAGAAATAGTGAGATGAACCCCTCACAAACTGCAAAAAGTTGAAATTCAGCAAAAAAATACTCCAAAATATCAAGATTCAACCAGAAAAACTCTCCCAGAAGTTCCCCCTCTCTGGTCTCTCCCTTCTGGGGTTCAGAGGGTCACCCCTCTCTGGGAAGCTGGGTGTCCCACTGAGGGATGCTGGGAGTGTTGGGGGTCCCAAGGGTCCCTTCTCCTCTGATTCTCGCCTTTGGGGTGCCGCATTCCAAGACATTCCCCCTCTCCAGGTTCTCCACCTTGTTGTCCTGGGGATCCCAGGGGTCCCCACTGTCCAGGTTTCCCCTTCTCTGCAACCCCTCTCCAGGTTCTTGGGGCTCTTGCAGCTCTCTCCTCTCTCCAGCCTCCCCTGCTCTCCAGGGATCAAGGCATGGGGACACTGAGGCACCCCCACAGTAACCCCGCTCCTGCTCTCCCCCCTCCTGTTAGCCCCTCCTCTCCCACCCCTTTCCCATCAGCTCCCTAAACCCTGGCTCCACCCAGCTTTCTTTAGAGGTGACCCACCACCCCTCATGCTCTCTTTGGGGGTCCCACCTGCTCTTTTCACTTCTCTCTGTACAAAATTGCTTCCCAATATCCAACCTAAACCTCCCCTGGCACAGCTCCAGACCCAGCCCTCTTGTCCTACTGCTGCTTCCTGGCAGAACAGCCCCACCCCCACCTGGCTCCAACCTCCTGGCAGGGACTTGCAGACAGTCAGGAGGTCTCCCCTGAGCCTCCTCTTCTCCAGCCTCAACACCCCCAGCTCCCTCAGCCTCTCCTCACACCACTTGTGCTCCACTCCCTTCCCCAGCCTCGCTGCTCTTCTCTGCTCCTGCTCCAGCCCCTCCAGGGCCTTCCTCAACTCAGGGGCCCAGAGCTGGACACAGCACTCCAGGGGTGGCCTCACCAGCGCTCAGTCCAGCCCAACAATCCCTTCCCTGCTCCTGCTGACACACTCTTCCTCACACAGGTCCCTGGTTCTGCAGGAGCTGCAGATGCTCAAGGGGCAGCAGGACCAAGTCAGGGGCCTGGGGGGGCCTGGGGGGCTTTGGGGTCCGGGAGGGTCCTGGGGGAGCTGGGGAGGGGCTTTGGGGATTGAGGGTACAAACCAGCACAAACCAGTACAGACCAGTACAGACCAGTACCTCCTCACTGCTCCCCAAATCTCTCCTGGAGCTGGGCCACCTTGTCCTGGGACACCTGAGCCCCCCACCCAGTGCCCTCCCAGTACAGCCCAGTGCCCCCAGTACAGCCCACTGTGTTCCTGTCCCCCCACCCCCCCCTTGAGTCCAAAGTAAAGGGAGAAGGGAAAAAACCTGCTGGTGGGAGAGCTGTTGCAGTCTGGTCAAAAGTGGTGATTGCAGTCCAGTTGAGGGTCTCAGTCTGGTTGAGAGCGATGAGCTGCAGTCTTCCTCTCCTCTGGATCCCACGAGTGGTAGAAAAGTTCTGAAACTCCAGGTTTATATATTCTCCAGTTCAGGCAGGAATGGTCAATCCTTCCCTCAGAGCAGGGAATTCCATAAAAGGAATGGTCAATCCTTCCCTCAGAGTGGGGAATTCCATAAAAGGGTATGAGGATGCTCAGAGTGGGGAAATTCCATAAAAGGGTATGAGGACAGGAACATCCCCCCACAGGCAGGCCCTCCCCCCCCCCTTGACAAGAGTTTCTGGGAAATGGCATGGAGGGCCATAGAATACACAGGTTTGGGCTATACCTATCCAGTGATGAATCGGTCCCAGTTGTTCTAACTAGGACACCACTGCTCTAATTCCAAGACAGAAAAAGCCCAATCCCAGAACTCCAGACTCTTATTTGTCCTGCAATACCCACCCCAATCCCAAATCTGTATTACCAGTATGAAAAGCCAAGCTTTAATCCTAACCCAGCCTAAAAATCTCTTCCCCTAATCATGAACCAGACACTGCCAGCAGAACAACAAACCTCCCAAAGTTCTGCCTAATCCCCACCCTGAGCTCTAAACCCCAAGCCCTGACCATTCAGCACCCCCACAGCCCTTGGGAGCAGGGCAAGGACCTGGAGGGCCCAGAGCAGGCCCAGGGGGTTGGCAGAGGAATGGGAGGTGACCTGGATCTGCTCAGCTCTGCAGTGACCCCCAGGAGAAGGGTCTGGGCTCTGGCAGGGATGTCCTGTGGCACAGGGGCTCAGGATCCAAGTTCAGAAGGCCAAGTGCCCATGGCAACAGCCAGAGCTGGTGCAGAGACATCAGGGAGGGTCTAGAAATGCTGCTGGGAGGGGGTGGGAAAGCAGGAGGGGTGTGTGCAGCCTGCAAGGCCAGAGCAGCAGCAGGGCCAGGGCAGGACAGCCTGCAGGAGAGATGGCCAAGGGCTCTGGCAGGGCTGCAAGGCCCAAAGGCACCCAGGCCTTTGTCCCCTTGCCTCTGGCAGCTGCCTCTGCCACTCAGGCCACCACAAGCAACTTGCCTGGCAGGTTCTGCACTTGGTTTCTGCCTCGCCCCTCCCTCAGGAGCCTGGCAGGGGTTGCCCAGTTTTGGGCCTTTGTTGTTCCTCCCCCTCCCATCCCAGTGCCCCCCAAACAGCCCTGAGCCAGCCGGGAGGGACAGGATCTGCTGGGCCAGGGCCTGGGGCTCAGGCCTTGGCCTTTGTGCTCCACAAAACCAAGGCAGGCTTTGCTCAGCATTGCAGGGGCCTGCCCAGAGCTTTGTCTGCCTGCACTCCTGGCCTCCAAGGAGCTGCTCCAAGGAGTCCCTGGGGAGGCTTTGGCAGTGCCTGCCCTCAGTGGGGCCCAGCAATGCTTCAAGGCACTTGCACTTTGGCTTCTGACTTCTTCAGCAGCTGCTTCAATCTTCTCTCAGTACCTCAGGATCATGGGCTGGGCTGCAAATACACCGTGGGGCTCATTAAAATGCAGAAATCCCTCAGGATCTCTTTGTCTTCCTTTAATTGTCTTCAAGGCAATTTCAAAACAAGTCTTCGGAGTTTGTATTTTTTTTTTTTTTTAATTTAAGGATGGACATTTTTTAGTTCAGAGAAGAGGTGATAAAGGTGTTCTCCAGGTGATCTTGATGCTGAATGTTTCATTAGGAGATCCAGACTGAGGACATCATACCCTGTATGCTCAACCTTGCTCCTCACCCCCCAACCTCACCAGTTCTGACATGGCCCATCTTGGACTGACAGCTGATGCAACTCCAAACACACTGTGGGACCCATTAAAACACTGAAAAACAAATTATTTCCCTTCCTTTAATTGTCTTCAAGTCTTCAAGACTTCTACAGCTAATTGCAGTTGTTTTGTAGTTTAGCTAAGGAGGGAGATTTTAAAGTGGACATCACCAAAAATATATATTTTTTGATGAAAGAGAAAGATTTTTACAGAGCCTTGGGATGCAAGAGGGTCAGGGTGCAAAGGATTTGGATCCAAAGACAAGGGGGCAAAAGAGATTAGTAGCACTTAATCATTCACCAGTTGAACAATTATCAAGTGATTCAATAGCATTTGCTACAGTTTTAACAGTGACTGAATTAGAGATTCACAAAAACAACCTTCACACCACAGTCAATTCACACCCACACCCAGGCAGAGATGTGTGGACACATCAAGAGCTGGCTGTGGAAAGGTCCCTCTCCCAAATTCTCCTTGTTGTCAGGGAAACACTCCCCCAAATCCCTTTGTGTTTCCCACCAGACAAGGGTCACAGCTGGAGGAGTGTTTGTGGAGGGGGATCAGAATTGTCCTGGGCATCAGGGAGGGTCTTTGGAGTGTTGCAAACTGGAGGGTTCCCGAGCTGGGAGAGGCTGCCAGAGGTGTCCTGTCAGGGGTGACAGCGGGTCTGTCAGCACCTTGGCACATACTGACGAAGCAATAGATGTTGACCAGATCAAAGTATACCCCTGAGATGGACTGAAAGAGAGGACTGAAAATGGAGGCCCTGATCCTGACAACATACTGATGCATCCTGAAGAAGCTGTCCTGTGGGAACAGAGAACACTGTCTCATGAGAACAGGAGCACTGTCTCATGAGAACAAGGACCTGTTTTGAACGAGAGTGGTTGGGAAGAGCATCAACATGAGAGAAAAATAAGAGCAGGTGCTCGGGACTGTTGTGGGAAAGAACTGGGCTGTTTTGAGAAAGAGCAAAGTTGTGGTGAGAAAGTAGAGTTTAGAAAATGCACCTATTAGCTGTAAGAATTCTGGTGTGAAAGTTTGAACTGTCCTATCCGTGTGCATTACGTGTGTTCAAAAACTGTACTTAAGGGGCTGCACAGCAGCCCCAGGTGGCTGTCCCTGCTTTTTTCTTGGAATAAATTTTGCTGGAACCTTTTTTCGTGTCGCTTTGGCCGTTCCGACATTATCAGCGACATCTGGCGACGCCGACGTGATCGCAACGTTGAAGACGGATTTATCTCCAGTTGCGGAGCTGCCGTGACTTCCTCCTAGAGGGGAAGGAGCAGAGGATTTTCTCTCCTAGAGGGAGATTGGACCTGTGGGGTGAAGCACAGGGGGAACGGAGCCCGGTGTAGCTTGAGAGCGGGGGGATTCCCGCGAAATGGTCCGGACCTGAACTTTTTGACCCTCATTAGGTAAGCTAACGGGGGTGCCACCGGGGACTATATTTTAACAATGGGACAGCACATAACGAAGGAGGAAAGTGTAGTTCTATCTACATGGAAATCCCTCCTTAACTGAAAGAATGTCAAGGTTGCTGAATTTTATTTACGACGTGCTGTTTTAGTACTGAAAATAAGGCTTTGAAGCTACTACGTTAAGTTGCATTTCGTGTGTTTGCCTAACACTTGCTCCGTGAGACTTTGAAAGATTTAGAAGAGTATGGGAGGCAACGATCTATGCAATAATTCATATAAGAACTAAAACTCTGAAACGCAGTTGCCCAGAAAGATAAGCAGGTTGCTGATGTAACAAATTGTCCTTGAACTACACCTCCAAGCAAAAAATGCAGAAAAATTTAATAATTCACTCCCGGAGACAGAAAAGAAGTCAGGACCCCCCCCTCCATTGCCACTGCTGCAGAAAAAGCAGTTCTTCCACCAGATTACTCCACCGAGAAAACAACTAAGAAAAGAAATCCAAGTCAAGATTTATAAGTGAATGGAGAGGGACAGAGATAAATTAGAACAACGGGGGCTGGGCAGAAAACAAGACAGCAAAGCCCATCCCTGTATAAGCCTTCGAACTTAAAAGTCAACATCTACCTCCTTTTCTTGCTTCTTCGCAGCCTGAGTTACCTATTTTTTGTTCATGTACTAATTGGCTGTTTCAGTCTCACAATGTGTGTAAGATAAAACACAGAAAAATATGCAACAAATCAAGTTTGGTGTCATGGAAGCCTGAAGACGACGATCCCTACCGGGGGGTGGAAAGAAAAGGGGGGGCAAAAGACTGCCTTCTGATATTTCTGTTAATTCTTGTGTTAACTGTAGTGTCTGTGGAATGTGGTTTTGTGAGCTCACAATATTATTGTTACTGTGTGTGTGTATGTGAAGAAACAAAGTTCTTTGCCAGGAGAAAAAGGAAAAAGAAAAGTAAAAAGCCTTCCCTTGAAAAGATTCAGCCTTGCCAGGGAAAGAAACAGAGTGTATTTCACATGATAGAGATGGTCTGTTGCTTGGTAACTAAGCAGAAACTTTATTCACTCCCTCAGAGTTGGGAGGAGAATCAAAATATCCTGCTTTGTAGAAATTGCAACTTTGTAACCTTCTGATTGGAGAAAGAAATTGTCTTACAATTTCATAACATAGTCTCACTAACTGTTTTCTGAAGTTGTTCATTAAAATAACCAAAATTGTTTTAAAATGCATACATAAATGTAATGGAGAAATAGAGTTTTTAAAGTAACTGCTGATAGACAACTGCCTGTGATAAGAAAATTCCAGTGTGTGTGGGGGGAGTGATTCTCCGGCAGAGCTGCTGAGCACAGCTGCTCTACCTTCCCTCTCCCCCCCTGCTCAAACAGCTCTGTAAACATTCTTTTGTTGCTTCTGTATTTTACAGATAGCTTTAAGGTAGATTTTTTTGGTGGGATACCTAGCTCAAAAATATCTTATTTGACAGGGGCAGTTTTTGCCAGAGCAAAAAGGGAAAAATAAATAAACTGTTTCTAGCTGGAAGTTTCCACCTTTGTGGAAAGAGAGATAAAATCTAAAGATATAATACAGGAAACTGCCTAACAACAGACAGTGTTTCAAGTTTAACCTGCATCTGTCCTAGTCCCTGTGCTAAGCAGCAGAGGTGTGTCCCTGTTATAGGTGACAAGCTTAAACCAGAACTGTTGCTGCTTTGCAAGGTGTGCATTCTGGATCCCCTGGTATACTCTTATGAGCAAAACCCTAGTTTAAAGTAGCCTGAGTGAGTTTTACTGTGGCTTTATGTAAATTGCTAAAGCTGAAAGCTACTTTAAGAGTGTTAATTTCTTAAATACATGGATGTAAGTTAAACTGTTACACCTATTTTGTTTAAATAAGATGTTTAAAGTTTTCACGCATATCACAGAAAAATATATAAATATCAGCAAAAATTCAGAATTAGCTGCTTATAAATCCTAGTTGATCATATCGTTTCAGAGGCTGGATGAGACTGCTTAAGTTTTAAAAGGACATGACTGTTCTCCAGTTTCATTTTTTACATTCAGAGAGGCAGGAATCTGCCCTATGAATTTGTGAATCCTGATAAAATCCCAAGCCATGCGTAGCTTGATAAAGGAAAATTAAGAGATACAAAACTATATTTAATCCAATTATGCAATTAAGACCCTTATAAAAATCAGTAATCCCATCCTCTGAAAGATTTCCATATGCTGGGATTTTGAACAGCCAATTGTTTCTTCATAATGAAAGCTGCTATTTGCTTTTATTGAAGTTACAGTGACCTTCCTAAAATTCAGTGTTTTCCTTTACAATAGGAGAGAATTTTTCTGCAGTACAACATGATAAAATGCTGCTCAAAATGATAAAAGCAAAGTAAAAGGAAATACAGAAGTTAGAGACCTAAAAAGATGAGCAAAAACTAAATGTGATTGTTCTAACCAATGTTCTTTGAGAAGTAGGATTGAAGAATGCTCCAGGAAAAAATTCATAAAACCAAGCCATAGAACCTATCTCCTACAGAGAGAATTACACTGCAAAGAGTCATCACTAGGCCTTCAGCTTCAAAGAAAAACTGCAAAATTACCCATGATACCCACTTAAAACTGACTGAACTATTAATAACAAATTTGTGAGTTTTTTATTAAAGGTGAAGAACAACTAAAAGAAGCAGATGAACAAGAGCTGAGAGTTAATTACATCCCAGACATCGGAGACAACTTGGACTGACTTCTCACAGAAGACCCTGAATTTCAAACTGTATTAGCAGACTGTAATAGTGATTTATCTATTCATTTTTCTAGGTACCGACTATAGACAGAAATCATGTGTTGCTGTCTATCACACATTACTCATGTAACTCAGACATTGGTTTAATTCTCCACAATTTAGGAAGTTTTAAAAAACTGTAAGGACAAGTAATGTTGTAATTTGCTGGTTTTCCAGAGCTAAAACAATTATGCAGAGATTCCTAACTCACTTATAGGACAAATTGTTGTCAAGAAAACATTTTACACATCAAATGAACATTTTAAAATATAAAAAGGGGGGAAAGAGACCATGCAGGTGCATAAACAGATGCTAAATTGGAGTAGATCTCATTTAAATTTGTTAGGCCTTATATTCCTTGTATGTATTCCTTTTCAGGCCAGGTACAGTTGTTGGACGTGACTGCCAAAGATGACAAACTGAGAAGTGCACAGCCAATAACTACTTAAAATATAAAGTGTGTAATTAAAATGTAAAAGTATAATAGAAATTCCAGCTATGTGTGAGTGAAGTGTGACTGAGGTGGCCACCAATGAATGACTGGAAAAAGATTGTATGAGAGAGAGAAACTGTGTAGATATATATGTGTGTAGATTTAAAAATACTTTACAGGAGTGTCAAGATTTTAAAGGACTGTGTTACATGAATCTGTCGGACCATAGTGAGTCCTTATTCTAGATGGTAGATGAACTCTCTTTTTTCTTGGTGAAGTGTTGTTATCCATCCTCGTTGGGAAATGCTGCATTTCTTCTTAGCTTTGAATCAGGGGTTGTCAATACTGATGCCTTGCTTGGTCAACCTGTTGCAAAGGGCCCTGCAACAGACTGTTAAGGCCATCTTTGTCACACAAATACAAAAAAGGGGGAATTGTCAGGGGTGACAGCGGGTCTGTCAGCACCTTGGCACATACTGACGAAGCAATAGATGTTGACCAGATCAAAGTATACCCCTGAGATGGACTGAAAGAGAGGACTGAAAATGGAGGCCCTGATCCTGACAACATACTGATGCATCCTGAAGAAGCTGTCCTGTGGGAACAGAGAACACTGTCTCATGAGAACAGGAGCACTGTCTCATGAGAACAAGGACCTGTTTTGAACGAGAGTGGTTGGGAAGAACATCAACATGAGAGAAAAATAAGAGCAGGTGCTCGGGACTGTTGTGGGAAAGAACTGGGCTGTTTTGAGAAAGAGCAAAGTTGTGGTGAGAAAGTAGAGTTTAGAAAATGCACCTATTAGCTGTAAGAATTCTGGTGTGAAAGTTTGAACTGTCCTATCCGTGTGCATTACATGTGTTCAAAAACTGTACTTAAGGGGCTGCACAGCAGCCCCGGGTGGCTGTCCCTGCTTTTTCCTTGGAATAAATTTTGCTGGAACCTTTTTTCGTGTCGCTTTGGCCGTTCCGACATTATCAGCGACACCTACAGACAAGTCCTCACCTGCCATCAGAACCCTCACAAGCTGCAGAGCCCCAGGCAGGTGACTTGGAGACCGTTTGTCACCCCCACTGGCCATTGGCCACCAACACACAACATCTGACCCAGCCCTCAGTCCCTGCAGTCCCAGTGGGTCCCTGACCTCCCTGCACTGTCTCCATGAGAAACAAGCAAAGCAACAAGACTTTGGAGAGTCTAATCCTTGGACTTCTTCTCCATACCAGCGCTGGGAAAAGACCTCAGCCTTCAGGAAGTGCCTGGAGGGGAACCCCTTTGCTGCTGGAACTGCTGTTGTGGAGCCCAGCCCTGTCCCAGCAGTGCCCAGGGCCTGTCCCTGCCTGTGCTCACAGGCCTGACCCACAGCAGGACAGTGACTGAGCTGCCAGAGCACTCAGGCCTTGGGCACGGACAGGAAAGGAGAGGGTGGGAGTGCAAAGAGAGCAGCTCTGAACAGTCCCAGTGCTGGGGCTCCCTGGCAGTGCTGGGACTCTTTTCCCCTCCACATCTGCAAACATGGAAATGCCCTCCAGCTTCAGGGGAGGTCTTGGAGGAAGAATTTGGAAAAAAGAATTCGTGTCTTTTCTTCCACTCAGAGATTGTGATTCCTCATGTACAAACTAACACAGGGAGGATGTTTGACAAATACCTTGCTGCACAAACTTTTATTTTGTTTAAATGCACACAAAGCATGATTTCTGATTTCTATATTTTGTGGGTGAAAAAAAAGAGGTAGAGAGTGAATTTGATGGGATGAAGAATAAAATTTCAGTGTTAGTGACAGGAATAGAGGGAAAAGACAGGGAAGCCCTCCACCCCAAACACTATCAAAAGCTTTAGAAGGCAGGCTGGGCCCAAAATGTGTTACACAATGAATGTTCCGCAGAAGAGGCAGTTTATTGCTTCTTAAAAAAACATCCAGTCATCATTTTCCTTATGGCATCCTTGAGCTCCTGGTTCCTGAGGCTGTAGATGAAGGGGTTCAGTGCTGGAGGCACCACCGAGTACAGAACTGACACCACCAGATCCGGAGATGGGGAGGAGATGGAGGGGGGCTTGAGGTTGGAAAATGCTGTAGCGCTGACAAACAAGGAGACCACAGCCAGGTGAGGGAGGCACATGGAAAAGGCTTTGTGCTGTCCCTGCTGAGAGGGGATCCTCAGCACAGCCCTGAAGATCTGCACATAGGAGAAAACAATGAAAACAAAACAGCCAAGTCCTAAAGAGATAGTAAAAAACACAAGTCCAATTTCCCTGAGGTAGCCTGAGTGTGAGCAGGAGAGCTTGAGGACGTGTGGGATTTCACAGAAAAACTGGCCCAGGGCATTGCCCTGGCACCACAGGGGCAGGGAAAATGTATTGGCTGTGTGCAGCAGAGCAGTGAGAAAGCCAGTGGCCCAGGCAGCTGCTGCCATGTGGGCACAAGCTCTGCTGCCCAGGAGGGTCCCGTAGTGCAGGGGTTTGCAGATGGCAACGTAGCGGTCGTAGCACATGATGGTGAGGAGGGAATACTCTGCTCCAAGAAAGAAGACAAGCAGAAAGGCCTGTGCAGCACATCCCATGTAGGAGATGGTTGTGGTGTCCCAGAGGGAATTGTGCATGGCTTTGGGGACAGTGGTGCAGATGCAGCCCAGGTCTGTGAGGGAGAGGTTGAGCAGGAAGAAGCCCATGGGGGTGTGCAGGTGGTGGTCACAGGCTACGGCGCTGAGGATGAGGCCGTTGGCCAGGAGGGCAGCCAGGGAGATGGCCAGGAAGAGCCAGAAGTGCAGGAGCTGCAGCTCCCGCCTGTCTGAGAATGCCAGGAGGAGGAACTGGGGCATGGAGCTGCTGTTGGACATCTGTTGTTTCTTAGCATAGGGCCTGTTCAGGAAAGGAGAAGACAGTTCAGACAGACCTCTATGAAAAAGCCACTCCATTTCTAAAAGAAATCGATGTGTCAAATGTCACCAAATGCACTGCCAAGGAGTCAGGTTTGCTCTGCTGCAGTGGGACATGGATCCTTTTTGATAGAGCTCTCACACACACAAGGAATGTCAGATGTAACACATCTTGAATACAAAAGTTCCATCTCTACACCCATGACTCAGAAGAGCTGGGGCTGCAGAGCAGAATTCAGTCGGAGCTAAGAATAATTGTACCTATGTTTTCTATTTTTACTGTCACATCTGGGGAAGGTTCTTTTCCACTGCAGGAATCCTCATTTCTATGGCCCAGCACACAGTGCCCAGCAGAGCTGCAGGGAAGGGCCCCCAGAGCTGCCTGAACACCCCCTCCCCCAGGCCTTGGGGGCACTTCCCCCCCACTCCCTGCCCAGGGCTCTGCTGCCTGGAGCTGTCCCTGCCAGCAGCTGCTTCCCTGGGCCCAGGGCTGGGCCCTGCCAGTGCTGCCAGAGCCCATCCCAGCCCTGGGGGCTCAGCTCTGCCCTGCAGAGCCCTCCCAGCAGCACAGGGCACTGCCCAGGGGCATCTCTGGCTGGGCAGGCTCTGATGGCAATGTCAGAGCAACCCTGAGGAGGCTGGAAAAGTGACACTGATGCGTCTGTAAGACAGTTTTGATGTCTGATGCTCTCAGGTTCAGCACCCTCTAATCTAACAGAGCTCAAGTTTCAGTGTCTCCTCCTGTGCTCAGAGATTATTTTCTCTGTCACAGTCAGCACCCAGACAACCCAGAGTATAACACTGAAAGAACTGGTTCCTTCTCTTTAATACCACCTGTCTGTCTGTGCCTCTTGCAAATACCTTCTGGGAAATTTCCTGCTTTGATCTGGAGCTGTGACCAGCCCTCATCCCTGCAGCACACTTTGGAGATCAGAAGGACTCTGCCCTGCTCTGCCCTCCCAGGAGTTGTTCCTTCCCCACAGCCCTTCTCCCTCAGCCCCGTGGCAGCTCCTTGGCCGGGCTGAGAGCTGAGCCTGGCAGGCAGCAGAGTCCCTGCCCCAGCACACAGAGCCCTGGGGGCAGGACCCTGCTCTGCCCCACAGCCCTGGGCACCCCTGGCTGCACCTCCACCTTCCCACCCCACAGCCAGCCCTGGCACAGGGAACCTTCTGGCCCTGGGCCTCTGATGGGGCAGCAGCAAGTCCTGCTCTGCAGCAGCTTCTCCTGCTGCACCCCAGCAAATCCAGCAGAGCCATCCTGACAGCTCCTGCCACTGCTGCCATTTGGCAGCTGGGAGAGGCACTTGCAGGAACTCACCTGCACTGCTCTGCAGCCACAGCCTGACCGTGGCAAAGGGCTGGCAAGGTTCCTGCCCTGAGCAGCTCTGCCCTGTCCTCCCAGCCCAGGATCCCTTGAACCTCCTGCTCACTTCTCCTCTCTGCCCTTGCTGCCTGCAGCTCCTGCCCTGCTCTGCCATATGGCCACTTCCCCTGCACTGCAGCAACTGGGAGAGTCCTGCTGAAAGATCCTGGAAGCTGTGGGATGTGCCAGCTTTAGGAGATGCCTCCAGGAAGGCAAGTTGAACTTTCCTACAGCCAGAGAATTCTTCCTTCAAATCCTCAGAAAGGTTTCTCCTGTAGTGAGAGCTCAGTCACCTCCCAGCCCAGGCTGCCTCTCATCTCTCTGCCTTCTCTCCTGTGCCCTGGGTGCTGCAGGCAGTGCCCTCAGCCCTGCTGGGCTGTGCAGAGGAGCTGCTCACCAGCAGAGCTGTCTCTTTGAAGCTCTTCTTGCTTGCCAGGAGCTCCCTGTGTGCCAGGAGC
Source organism: Manacus vitellinus (assembly GCF_001715985.3). NCBI lineage: Eukaryota > Metazoa > Chordata > Aves > Passeriformes > Pipridae > Manacus > Manacus vitellinus. The sequence goes on from NW_021938414.1 coordinate 33,077, forward strand.
CCGGCCCAGCTCAGCAGCACAGCAACAGCCCCAGGCATTTCATGACCCTCAGGGAGGTTGATGTTGTTTACATGAGACTCAGTCCCTGAGAGGAAGTTCAAACAACTTCTCAAGAAGTCAAAATGAGATTGAAACACTAAAGTTTCCTTTAGTGCTAATAAGTCTCACTGAGAGACACAACTGAGACCATGTCCCCAGGTTCCAGTTAGAGCAGAAAACTGCAGACAGTGATGACAAGGATGGACAAGCAAGGGAAAGGTGGCTCTGATGCTGAATAAACTTTGACTTGTTTCCTTAATCAAATGGGCCAAGCCCTGACCCCTCAGCCCCTGGGAAGGCAGATCCTGTCCCTGCCTCATTCCTCAGGGCTCTTCCTGGGGCACTGGGATGTGGGATGTGCAATGCCAAGGGCAGGACCATGAGGTGGCACCTGCCAGGCTGCTGAGCAGGGACAAGGAGGCCATGAGGCCCCAGGGCTGCAAGGGCCACTCCCCTCCTCCTGGCATCAGGGGCACAGACAGCAGCCCTGGTCAAAAGCCTGCAGAAGGTGGCTGTGTCAGGGCCTTTCAGCTTCTCCCCATGCCTGTCTCCTCTCCAGCCCAGGCTGTCCTACGGTGTCCATGCCCTGCCCCTTTCCCTGCAGGCTGTCGTCATCCCCCCGGCTGCCCCCCCTGGCTGGCACCTTCCTGCACTGACATCTCTGCGTCCTCCCTGGCTCTTCCTGCACACACAAAGCCTTGGGCTCATCCAGACTCCTTCTGGGTGACATGTTCCAACCCAGTGTTTTCCATGGTGTGAAATTCCTTTTTCCTCATGTCCACTCAGGACCTCCCCAGCTGCACTTGGCATTAATTCTTTCTTTCTCATGCTGTTTTGTGCTACAACAAAAGCATCCTCCCTCTCTGAAGCGATTCTTTGAGCACTCCCAGGGTTCTTCTCTGCTGTCCTCTGCCTGCACACCACTGAACCTAACACTCCTTCGCCCCTGTAGAGCGGTCATATATTTGAGACCTCCAAACCCCTTCGTGGGACATCTCTGAGCACTCTCCAAGGTGTCTGCAGATGAAAACATGGTCTAAGATAGTCACAGGGATATGTTTTACCAAGGTCTGTATTGTCAGAACATGGGGCAATGGCTTTGAACTGAAATGGAGGAGCTTTATTGGATAAAATGAAGCAATAGTTACCAATGTTGCAAGGACTGCAACAGAAGAGGATGTCCCATCCCTGGATTTGTCCAAGGTCAGGAACTTTGAGCAGCCTCAATTAGTGAAGATGTCACTCTCCATGTCCAGGGACTTGGACCACCTGAGCTTTTATCTCCCTTCCAAGCCAAATCATTCTGTGATTCTTTGAGTCCCAAACTCCTTCTCCAAAGAATTTCTGTTGCTAGGACAGGAATTACCATGTTTTTGGAGAAGCCATTGTAAACCCAAAAGGTAAAAAATCAATTCAAATAAAGTTCCAGCATCTCTGTGTGAAAGTTTCACCAATTGGGTCAATGGCAGAGCCTCCCAGGATGACCTTGTCAGTTGAAGATGGGGGATTCTGTTTGGGGTGTGAGTCTTATGATGGGCAACAAGAAAGCACATTTGGGGACTGGGCAAGACTTGTGGTGGGATCTCTTGGGAAGAACCAAAGGAAGGGAAATGGTGGGGTCATGGTGGTTTGTAAAGGAACAGGTGTGAGAAAACAGAGAGAAAAGGGATGAAAAAGCTGGTCATGGTAAACAGGAGGGTGCTCAAGACACTTCCCAGGTCATGCCCTGACACTGATCTCCACAGCCCATCCTGCTTTTTTAAGAACTCCACTGCCAAGAAGTTTCTGTGGGGAGGGACCTCTCTGCTCCTGGCACAGGTTGTGGCCCAAGTTCCAATCCTTGCAGCAGGAGCCACAAATAGTCAGGTCTTGTGTTCTTTGGGGGGCCAGACTCTGCCCAGACTGGGGTGTGTGTGTTGGAAGCACAAAAGAGTGAAGCAAATGCAAAGCTAAACACCCAATGTAGCCTGACTTTGTCCCTAAGTGGGGGATGAGAATTGGACACAACATGTGCAGGGACAGATGGAGGGGTTTGTCCCCCTGGCCCTGCCCAGAAGGGACACCTTTCAGGAAGGGTTGTGGCCTTGGCTGTGCTGAGGGTTGCCCCGGGCAATGCAGCTTGGGATTGCAGTGGCACTGTCAGGGCTCTGCAGAGCTCCTGGCAGTTCCTGCATTTGTCCCCAGCAATGCCAGAGAACTGCAGGGGTTGCAGTCAATCACTTGTGCTCTTTGGGACCCCGACTGGCTCTGCTGAATGGGAGCAGGCCTGGAGTTCCCAGACTGTTCCTGCATCCAGGGTCGGGCCTGCAGTGACGTTTGTGCAGCATTCAATTGGTGCAGTGGCAGGATGGCCATGGATCCATTCCTGCACAAACACAATGGGGCTCCATCCCAGGCAGGGATAGAATGGGCCCACAAATGTTGGAAGGATAAGAACCAGGGAGTTTTGGCCCTGTGGAATCCCATGGAACCAAAGGAACCCTGGGACATGGAGAAACCTCATGGAATAAAGGGGACATTGTGACCCTGCAGCACCTCATGGAACCAAAGGGAGTCTGGGACGTGGCAGGGCCTGATGGAAACAAAGGAACCTCCTGGGAACAAAGGGACCCTGGGACACTGCCAAAACTCAGGGAGACAAGGGAACCCCAGGACACTGTGGAATCTCCTGGAATCCAGGGGCCACTGGAATACACTGGGGCCTCCTGGAACCAAAGGAAACATGGGACACTGTGGAACCTCATGGAATCAAAAGGACTCCGGGACTTTGTGGAACGTCAGGGAATCAAGGGGCCAGTGTGACATCACAGAACCTTTTGGAACCAAAGGGAACCAATGGGACATTGTGGAATCTCATGGAATCAAGGGTCCATTGTGACACTGTGGAACCTCACAGAATCCAGGGGCCATTCTGATTCTGCAAGGCCTTCTGGAGTCAAAGGGTCCATTGTGACACTGGGGAAAATGATGGAATAAGTGGGCCATTGTCACACTGCAGGGCCTTAGGGAGCCAAAGAACGCTGGGAAACAGTGCAACCTCATGGAATCAAGGAGCCATTGTCCCACTGCAGAGCCTCAAGGAATAAGGGATCCAATCTTTGCTTCAGATTTTGTCAACAAATTAAATGTAAGGAATTACAGAAGTGTGATTGGACCACTTTTGTGCCACTGGTTTTAATGATTGGCAAAATGTGAATATTTATATAAAATGAATCTTTTATTCTTACAAATGATCAGACCAAAGATCTAAATCAGAATTATTTATTGCACAGTACAAAGGCTAAAACTGCTTATGCTACAGTATAAGATAAAATAGTGCATGATATTTAAGCCATTATTGAAACAATTATATTAAAGCTACCAAAAAGAAATAATTATTAAGGAGAGATCTGATGGAACTCAGCCACACCAACGGTCGTGGGGAGATTTCTTTTGCTCAGCCTTGAGGAGTGTCCTTGGAGGGCGTCCCCACCCCAGGCAGGAATCTCCACACATCTACCCCAAGAAGGGCTGTGTTAGAAGAACCTGTCTGGATGAAAGGGGACTGGACTTCTATAGGATGAAGGGATTGACTGCTCCTCACAAATGTACAGACCAGTTCCCAGCTTCTCTGTCCCATCCAACTTCCAAAAGCAGGATGTGTGTTTGGAGTTGGGTGAACCAGGCTGGTTTGAGCATCATTCAACACCAAAACCATTCCCAGGGTGCCACCGGTAACTGGCAGATCTCACAGACAGCTTGCATGAGAGCTGGCACTGTTGGCATTGTCTGATGGCATTTTAGGCCTTCTCAGGGTAGGCCCTCCTGCCACCCGGGTCGAGAGGTTGGCTGTGAAAGTCCATCCTGGAGATGCACAGGGAGCCAAGAGTTGGGCTCCTGAGTGACATCCAACAATGGACAGGGGGATGGGACTGACCAGATGAAAGTGTCTCAGGTAGAGCTGGACTGGCAACACAAGGGGGAATTATTCCTGGCTCGCTGGGCCCAGGACACCTCAGGGCCTCAGGCAAGAGCTGCAACATCCAGCTGGGCTTGTGATCCAGGGCTGCATTTAACCATGGACACCAACTGCCAGGTTCTCCAGAACTGGGAAACATGTGCTGCCATCAAAGAGGCCAAGAGGGTAAAGCCCCTGTGGGGTGGGGGATGATGGCTGAGATAGAGATGTGGGCAGGCCTGGCAGATTGATCCCAGCACACTCCCCAAACCCACCAAGGCAAGCTCTACGTGCTGACAATGGTGGACACAACCCCTGGATGGCAGGAGACACCCCCTGTGCCTCCCACCACTGCCCAGAACACCATCCTGGGCCTGGAAAAGCAAGTCCTGTGGAGACACAGCCCTCCAGAAACACTGGAGTTGGACAGCAGGACTCTTTTCCAAAACAACCTTGTGCACACCTGGACCAGAGAGCTCGGCATGGAGTGGATGGATCATATTCCCTGTCAGGCACCAGCCTCTGGGAAAGTTGAATGGTAGAGTGGACTGTTCAAAACCACCTTGAAAGCAATGGGCAGTGGGACCTTCAAACCTTGGGATGTGCATTTAGCAAAAGCCACCTAGTTAGTTAATCCTGTAAGCTCAAGAGATAAAACTCCAGGCCAATTCAGTGTCTAAGATCAACTCAAAAGAACAGGTCCTTTAATCAGGCCCACAGGCCCAGGGGAACACACACGACACGTGCCCTCCCAGGCAATGGTTCTACAGTTTTAGAAGATGGTCCATCCAATGCCAGAACTCTCCACCCCCCGGTTCTGCCCCCGACACGCCCCTTGGGGAATTGGGTTTGGGGTCTTTGGGACCCCTTCTTCCTCATCTTTATCTTCTTCACAGCACGTACAGTCCTTGGAGCGCCTCCAAAGTTCTGGGCTTGTTGTCCATGCCTAGGGTGTGATGTTGTTCAATAGAGATGTTTTTCTACAATTCTACCTTGCAAAGAAGTCTAAACAGGCTAAAGGAATTTAGAAAATTTAATATCAAATGGGGTCATAGGGTTGGGTCTGTGTAAACTACTCTGCTAAATGGTGGCTTATAATACAGCTACATTAACACCTACATTTACTACACAACTACTTTTAAAATATACAAAAAGCTAAAAAAAAAAAATATCCGGAAAGCTTTAAGGCATCACACAAACCTTGTTAGTTAACTCTACCACTTGAACTGGGTCTGCCCAAAAAGAACCTCTGCGTACCATTGAAGGGGATAAAATCCCTGTGGTCCATATGAGGAATATGTTAGGGAGGACAGTTCGGATTAGTCCTGCCTTAAGCTTTGCACAATAGAGCATTTCATTCATTTTCTCTCTTTTCCTCCCTCTGTGGATTGAGAGATCTTGTGACTTCATTGTGTGACTCACTGTGTGCAAAGGGAAAATATGGACAGGAAAAAAGTAAACAGGAGACAAAAAAGGAAATATTTTCTCATTGCTTCTTTAATACAAGATATTCACTTGGAGTACAATTCTGAGATCTGTCTAATTAATCACACAAAAATTGAAGACTTACAAGTAAATTACTCCCAAGGGCTTGTCTTGTTAAGATACCATCACTGAGAAGAGAGTGTGGAGGAATGAGCAGACAAGGAGACCGTCCCTGGGGGCTGGGTATGCAGGAACTCAGAGTCACTGGTTATGGGTGGAAAATGGACTGTGGAATGTGTCTGTGAAATCTGTCTAATAAACCTCAAAAGAGTGGAAGACTTAAAAGTAAATTATTCCCAGATTTTGTCTCCTTAAGATGTTTTGATTGTCAATGAGCTCTTTGGCACTGAATTCCTGAACTGAGGATCTGAAGACTGAACAAGACTCTAGAGAAGTAAAATTCATCAGGAAACCTCCAAGTTGCTGAGGATGTCAGCAAGCCCCACTGAGTCCATCACTGAAAAGAGACCATGGAGGGAATGAACTGGGGCAGGAGGAATCTCAGCTCATGGAGGCTGTGGAGGGAGCTGAGTGTCCTTCTGGCCCCAGGTCTGCAGAGCCACAAGGAGACACCTCTGTTGACTCAGCTGAGTCCCTTCCCTCAGTGCAGGTGAAGGAGATCCCTCCTGGGCTCTGTCTGGGTTTCGTGTCTAATGATGGGACCTTTGAACTTAACTCTGTGTCTCTCTGGAGAAATGACCCTGCTGAAAGAAGTGTCTGTGCCCAGCTGAGAGAAGGCACATCATTATTTCCTTCAGCTGTGTGCCAGCAGGTTCCCCTGGAGCCCCAGGGACAGCTGGAGGGAGCCCAGAGGGGCAGAGAAAGGGCTGCCTGGGGCTGTTGCTGTGCTGCTGAGCTGGGCTGGGCTCCTGGCACACAGGGAGCTCCTGGCAAGCAAGAAGAGCTTGAAAGAGACAGCTCTGCTGGTGAGCAGCTCCTCTGCACAGCCCAGCAGGGCTGAGGGCACTGCCTGCAGCACCCAAGGCACAGGAGAGAAGGCAGAGAGATGAGAGGCAGCCTGGGCTGGGAGGTGACTGAGCTCTCACCACAGGAGAAACCTTCCCAGGATTTGAAGGAAGAATTCTCTGGCTGTAGGAAAGTTCAGCTTGCCTTCCTGGAGGCATCTCCTAAAGCTGCCACATCCCACAGCTTCCAGGATCTTTCAGCAGGACTCTCCCAGTTGCTGCAGTGCAGAGGAAGTGGCCACATGGCAGAGCAGGGCAGGAGCTGCAGGCAGCAAGGGCAGAGGGGAGAAGGGAGCAGGAGGTTCAAGGGATCCTGGGCTGGGAGGACAGGGCAGAGCTGCTCAGGGCAGGAACCTTGCCAGCCCTTTGCCACGGTCAGGCTGTGGCTGCAGAGCAGTGCAGGTGAGTTCCTGCAAGTGCCTCTCCCAGCTGCCAAATGGCAGCAGTGGCAGGAGCTGTCAGGATGGCTCTGCTGGATTTGCTGGGGTGCAGCAGGAGAAGCTGCTGCAGAGCAGGACTTGCTGCTGCCCCATCAGAGGCCCAGGGCCAGAAGGTTCCCTGTGCCAGGGCTGGCTGTGGGGTGGGAAGGTGGGGGTGCAGCCAGGGGTGCCCAGGGCTGTGGGGCAGAGCAGGGTCCTGCCCCCAGGGCTCTGTGTGCTGGGGCAGGGACTCTGCTGCCTGCCAGGCTCAGCTCTCAGCCCGGCCAAGGAGCTGCCACGGGGCTGAGGGAGAAGGGCTGTGGGGAAGGAACAACTCCTGGGAGGGCAGAGCAGGGCAGAGTCCTTCTGATCTCCAAAGTGTGCTGCAGGGATGAGGGCTGGTCACAGCTCCAGATCAAAGCAGGAAATTTCCCAGAAGGTATTTGCAAGAGGCACAGACAGACAGAGGGTACCTAAAGGGAATGAACCAGTTCTTTCAGTGTTATACTCTGGGTTGTCTGGGTGCTGACTGCAACAGGGAAATGAATCTCTGAGCACAGGAGGAGACACTGAAACTTGAACTCTGTTAGATTAGAGGGGATTGAACCTGAGAGTATCAGACATCAAAACTGTCTTATAGACAGCATCAGTGTCACTTTTTCAGCCCTGGGCCCAGGGAAGCAGCTGCTGGCAGGGACAGCTCCAGGCAGCAGAGCCCTGGGCAGGGAGTGGGGGGCAAGTGCCCCCAAGGCCTGGGGGAGGGGGTGTTCAGGCAGCTCTGGGGGCCCTTCCCTGCAGCTCTGCTGGGCACTGTGTGCTGGGCCATAGAAATGAGGATTCCTGCAGTGGAAAAGAACCTTCCCCAGGTGTGATGGTAAAAATAAAAAACACAGGTACAATTATTCTAAGGACAGACTAAGCTTCTGCTCTGCAGCCCCAGCTCTTCTGAGTCATGGGTGTAGAGATGGAACTTTTGTACTCAAGGTCTGTTACATCTGACATTCCTTGTGTGTGTGAGAGCTCTACCAAAAAATTCCATGTCCCACTGCAGCAGAGCAAAACTGACTCCTTGGCAGTGCATTTGGTGACATTTGACACATCGATTTCTTTTAGAAATGGAGTTGCTTTTTCACAGAGGTCTGTCTTAACTGTTCCCTGTCCTTTCCTTTTTTGAACAGACCCTGTGCTAAGAAGCAGCAAATGCCCAACAGCAGCTCCCTCACCCAGTTCCTCCTCCTGGCATTCACAGACAGGCGGGAGCTGCAGCTCCTGCACTTCTGGCTCTTCCTGGCCATCTCCCTGGCTGCCCTCCTGGCCAACGGCCTCATCCCCAGCGCCGTAGCCTGTGACCACCACCTGCACACCCCCATGGGCTTCTTCCTGCTCAACCTCTCCCTCACAGACCTGGGCTGCATCTGCACCACTGTCCCCAAAGCCATGCACAATTCCCTCTGGGACACCACAACCATCTCCTACATGGGATGTGCTGCACAGCTCTTTTTCTTTGCCTTTTTCATCTCAGCAGAGTATTTCCTCCTCACCATCATGTGCTACGACCGCTACGTTGCCATCTGCAAACCCCTGCACTACGGGACCCTCCTGGGCAGCAGAGCTTGTGCCCACATGGCAGCAGCTGCCTGGGCCACTGGCTTTCTCAATGCTCTGCTGCACACAGCCAGTACATTTTCCCTGCCCCTGTGCCAGGGCAATGCCCTGGGCCAGTTCTTCTGTGAAATCCCACACATCCTCAAGCTCTCCTGCTCACACTCAGGCTACCTCAGGGGAATTGGGCTCATTGGGGTTACTGCCAGTTTATCATTTAGTTGTTTCATTTTCATTTTTTTCTCCTATATGCAGATCTTCAGGGCTGTACTGAGGATCCCCTCTCAGCAGGGACGGCACAAAGCCTTTTCCACTTGCCTCCCTCACCTGATCGTGGTCTCCCTGTTCCTCAGTACTGCCACATTTGCCTACCTGAAGCCCCCCTCCATCTCCTCCCCATCCCTTGACCTGGTGGTGTCAGTTCTGTACTCGGTGGTGCCTCCATCACTGAACCCCCTCATCTACAGCCTCAGGAACCAGAAGCTCAGGGGTGCCATAAGGAAAATGATGACTACATGTTTTTTGAGAAACAATAAACTCCATCTTTTCTTCTGCAGAACACTCATTGTATAACTCATTTTGGGCCCAGCCTGTCTTCTAAAGCTTTTAATAGTCGTGGTGGTGGTGGGGATTTCCCTGTTTTTTTACTTCTGCTGATGTCATTAAGACTGAAATTTTATTCGTCATCCCATACAGAAATCACTATCTCTTTTTTCTTTTTAACCCACAAAATATACAAATCAGGAATCATGCTTTGTGTGCATTTAAACAAAATAAAAGTTTGTGCAGAAAGATATTTGTCAAACATCCTCCCTGTGATAGTTTGTACATGAGGAATCACAATCTCTGAGTGGAAGAAAGGACACAAATTCTTTTTCCCTGATCCTTCTACCAAGACCTCCCCTGAAGCTGGAGGGCATTTCCACGTTTGCAGATGTGGAGGGGAAAAGAGTCCCAGCACTGCCAGGGAGCACCAGCACTGGGACTGTTCAGAGCTGCTCTCTTTGCACTCCCACCCTCTCCTTTCCTGTCCGTGCCCAAGGCCTGAGTGCTCTGGCAGCTCAGTCACTGTCCTGCTGTGGGTCAGGCCTGTGAGCACAGGCAGGGACAGGCCCTGGGCACTGCTGGGACAGGGCTGGGCTCCACAACAGCAGTTCCAGCAGCAAAGGGGTTCCCCTCCAGGCACTTCCTCAAGGCTGAGGTCTTTTCCCAACACTGGTATGGAGAAGAAGTCCCTGGATTCCTTTTGTTCCATGAGATCCCCCAGTGTCACAATGGCCCCATTATTCCATGAGGTTCTGCAGTTTCACAGTGGCTCCTTGATTCCATGAGGTTGCACCGTGTTATCACAAAGCTGAGCCCATCCTGATAAAAGTTCTGAGAAGGTTGGGAAGGAAAGAGGGGCATGGCCAAGAGAGAGGAAAGATTTTGATGAGGTAAAACCAGATTCAGGGAACGCTGAAGGTGCTGAAACACTGACTGTGCAAACATTCCTTTATGCACTTTGTAACCTCAAGCCCCAGCACTACCCAAAAATGCTGTCCTCCCACTGAAAAGAAATCCACTGCTCTAATTACAAACCAGAAAAAGCCCAAACCAAGAACTCCAGACTCTTATTCACCCTCTAATGCCCACCCCAATCCCAAACCTGTATTACCTGGATGAAAAGCCAAGCTTTAATCCTGACCCAGCCCAAAAAGCTCTTCCCCTAATCATGAACCAGACACTGCCAGCAGAACAACAAACCTCCCAAAGTTCTGCCTAATCCCCACCCTGAGCTCTAAACCCCAAGCCCTGACCATTAAGCACCCCCACAGCCCTTGGGAGCAGGGCAAGGACCTGCAGGGCCCAGAGCAGGCCCAGGGGGTTGGCAGAGGAATGGGAGGTGACCTGGATCTGCTCAGCTCTGCAGTGACCCCCAGGAGAAGGGCCTGGGCTCTGGCAGGGATGTCCTGTGGCACAGGGGCTCAGGATCCAAGTTCAGAAGGCCAAGTGCACATGGCAACAGCCAGAGCTGGTGCAGAGACATCAGGGAGGGTCTAGAAATGCTGCTGGGAGGGGGTGGGAAAGCAGGAGGGGTGTGTGCAGCCTGCAAGGCCAGAGCAGCAGCAGGGCCAGGGCAGGACAGCCTGCAGGAGAGATGGCCAAGGGCTCTGGCAGGGCTGCAAGGCCCAAAGGCACCCAGGCCTTTGTCCCCTTGCCTCTGCCAGCTGCCTCTGCCACTCAGGCCACCACAAGCAACTTGCCTGGCAGGTTCTGCACTTGGTTTCTGCCTCGCCCCTCCCTCAGGAGCCTGGCAGGGGTTGCCCAGTTTTGGGCCTTTGTTGTTCCTCCCCCTCCCATCCCAGTGCCCCCAAACAGCCCTGAGCCAGCCGGGAGGGACAGGATCTGCTGGGCCAGGGCCTGGGGCTCAGGCCTTGGCCTTTGTGCTCCACAAAACCAAGGCAGGCTTTGCTCAGCATTGCAGGGGCCTGCCCAGAGCCTTTGCCTGCACTCCTGGCCTCCAAGGAGCTGCTCCAAGGAGTCCCTGGGGAGGCTTTGGCAGTGCCTGCCCTCAGTGGGGCCCAGCAATGCTTCAAGGCACTTGCAGTTTGGCTTCTGACTTCTTCAGCAGCTGCTTCAATCTTCTCTCAGTACCTCAGGATCATGGGCTGGGCTGCAAACACACCGTGGGGCTCATTAAATTCCAGAAATCCCTCAGGATCTCTTTGTCTTCCTTTAACTGTCTTCAAGGCAATTTCAAAACAAGTCTTCAAAGTTTGTATTTTTTTTCTTTTAATTCAGTTATGGATATATTTTAGTTCAGAGAAGAGGTGATAGAGGTGTTCTCCAAGTGATCTTGATGCTGAGTGTCACCTCAGGAGATCCAGACTGACCCTGTCTGATCAACCTTGCTCCTCACCCCCCAGCCTCACCAGTTCTGACATGGCCCATCTTGGACTGACAGCTGATGCAACTCCAAACACACCGTAGGGCCCATTGAAACACTGAAAAACAAATTATTTCCCTTCCTTTAATTGTCTTCATGTCTTCAAGACTTCTACAGCTAATTAGAGTTGTTTTGTAGTTTAGCTAAAGCGGAAAATTTTAAAGTGGATGTCACGAAAAATATATATATTTTTATGAAAGGGAATGATTTACACAGAGCCTTGGGATGCAAGAGGGTCAGGGCAGAAAGGATTTGGATCCAAAGACAAGGGGGCAAAAGACATTAGTAGCATTTAATTATTCACCAATTGAACAATTATCAAGTGATTCAATAGCACTTGCTACAATTTTAACAGTGACTGAATTATAGATTCACAATAACAACATTCACACCACAGTCAATTCACACCCACACCCAGGCAGAGATGTGTGGACACATCAAGAGCTGGCTGTGGAAAGGTCCCTCTCCCAAATTCTCCTTGTTGTCAGGGAAACACTCCCACAAATCCCTTTGTGTTTCCCAACAGATAAGGGTCACAGCTGGAGGAGTGTTTGCTGAGGGGGATCAGAATTGTCCTGGACATCAGGGACGGTCTTTGGAGTGTTGCAAACTGGAGGGTTCCCGAGCTGGGAGAGGCTGCCAGAGGTGTCCCACTGAGAGGGAGGTGCTGGGGAGCTGCCAGGGCCTCCCTCAGCCCCGCTGGTTGTGGGCTCCCAAGGTGACTGGCTTTAGTTATCTGCTGAATTTCCATCCTGGTGTCAGGAATGACTGGAGTTTCCAAACTATTTGGGAATTGTATCCAAACTATTCCATTTGGGCCACAATTTAGGAAGCGAATGTTCCAAGGCTTTCATGGGATGACACAGGGATTATCCTGTGTTTCCCAACTGTTCCACTCCAGATTGTTCCTACCTTTATGGTCCAGGAGCAGATGGTCCAGTCCAGGGACACTTCACCACACCCCTGGGACAGTCCAGGGGCTCTTCATTGCTCAGCTGGTTTGGTCAAGGCTTGTCAGGAGCTCCTGAGATCATACCTATAAGAAGGATGGGCACAGACTTAGTTGTAGTAAGACAAGTGATAATGGTTTTCAACTAAAAAAGAGCAGATTGGAACTAGATATAAGGAAGAATATTTTTGCACTGAGGGTGGTGAAACACTGGTGCAGGTTGCCCAGAGAGGTCATAGATGCCCCACCCTTGGAAACATTCAAGGCCAGGTTAGAAAGGGCTGTGAGCAACCTGATCTAGTTGAACGTGAACACTTTCATTGTGGGGGGATTGGACTAGATGTCCTATAAAGGTCCCATCTGATTCAAACTATTTAGGATTCTGTAGTTCATTCCTACAGAGCCAAGGCTGACAAGGATCACCCAGGTTTCAGACCCAGCTGAGCATCCCCTTTGATGGCCCAGCTGGTAGCTCTGCTAAAAAGCTGCTGCAAAGAACCTCCAGACCTAAAGGAGCTTTGTGTTGGGCTCAGCTGTGGCTCTCAGGGCTGGGGGTTGGCTTTTGGCTGCCAGGTGCCCACCAAGGCTCTCTCACTCCTTCTCCTTCTCAACTTCCCTTGGTGCCTGGAGGGTTGTTTCTCCCCCATTTCTCTCACTCCTCTCTGGGTTACAGCACCCTGGATTTTATCCTTTCTCCAAAGGGTTATCACAGAGGTGCCTCTGGAATTGGTTTTTGACTCAGCTTTGGGCACTGGCTGGTCCATTTTGGAGCCACCTGAAACTGGCTCTCTCTGACACAGAGTCAACTCCTGATCTCCTCTTCCCTAAGGGAAACCTGCAGCCCCCTCCCTGCTACCAAACCTGATCTACAGGGTCATTCAAGTGCCCAGGGATAGAGGAGGTCATTGATCCCATTATTCCTCAGGCTGGTTAAACAAGACTTTGTCCTCTTCCTGTCCCTGACTGCAGGTTCTTTCTGTCAGAGCAGAGCTGGGCTGGACCTAAGCCGTGCTTTGCTTCAGAGCCTGCTGGGGTGGGGGCAGATGGCAATGGAAAAGTTGGGTTGGACTGGATGATCCTTGTGGGTCCCTTCCACCTCAGCATATTCTGTCATTCTGTGTTTGTTTGGGTTTGGTTTGGTTGTGTTTGGTCTTTTTCCCTCCTTTTGATTTTCCTTTCCTCTGACCCATGAGTTTTTTCTTCATTGTCTTGTGCCTTGCTGGGCACCTGATGGCAGGACAAGTTTCTCCAACTCACTCATCTTGACCACATTTTTTGTCCAAGTCACCATTAACTAGACGAGGTTTCTCACAGACTTGCTGCAACTTGGCATCATCCACAAAGGAGTGGAAAGTGCATTTCATCCCATCACCCAGAGACATAATAAAGGTGTTCCATAGGAATGGTCAAGGACTCGTCCCTGATGGATGTCACCTGGGAGTTGCTGCCAAGAGGAATTTTTGCCATGACTTTTGACCCTCATCAGTCATTCAACTTCCCCACCACCACATGTTTCACTTGTCCAGTCCAGCTGTCACCAGTCTGTCTCTAAGAGACCCCAGCAGACCATGTCAAAGGGCTTGCTGAAGTCTGGGCACACAACATCCCCTTCTATTCCCTCCCACAGGGGTTCTACAATTCCTGCCTTGTCCTTCCAACACCTGGCAATGGCTGCAGGAGGACTTGCCATATCCCCTTCCCTGCTGAGCCTGAGCAGTCTGGAACTCTGCCAACCCTCCTTGCTGCCCTGTTTGCAGACTGGTTCCATGTCTGCCTTTGCCAAGCCCCCAGGAAGCTCTGGGATGGCTCTGGCCTTTCCAAGTGTTTGAGAGAGGTCTCCCAGTGAGAGACACTGCCCAGCCTTCTCAATATCCCTGACACGAAAACCTTTTCTATTATCCCACAGTTCCAGTCTAGTGCTCAGGACACAACACATATTCTCATTGTTCTTCAGGAGAAAATTAGAAGGGATTTCATTAGAGAGGTCAACTGGTGGAGCAGCCCAGTCTGGTCTGGCCCCACAGCAGTGCCCAGCCCCGGGTGCTGCAGAGCTCTGGGCACTCCCCCCACAGCCCCAGCCCCTCTGAAGGGCACAGCAGCTCCTGGGGCACACAGAGGAGTCTCAGCATCCCCATCAGCTCAGGGGCTGGACACTCAGCATGGCAGGAGGAAGTGGAGGTCAGGGAAACTGCAGGAGCCCTGGTATCACCTGCAGGAGATGCCCAGCACAGCCTGACTGTGCCCCTCAGTGCCAGCCCCTCTGCCCAGCCCAGCACAGAGTCCTGGCCCAGGGACAGAGCAGCCTGTCCCCAGGGGGGCTGCAGAAAGAGGTTTGTCTGTGTCAGGGATTCCTTTCTGCAGGCCCAGAAATGCTGCCTTGATCTTCTCCAGGGACATCCCTTTGCCCAGGTCAGTGTGTCCAGGCTGCCTTGGCCAGTTGCAGATCCCAGCCTGGGATCCCTGCAGGGCCCTGAGCTGGAGGTGCTGCTCTGCACAGGGAGGGGCTGTGCCACCCTGGGCTGAGCCTGCACTGGCCATGCTGGTCAGGGTGGGGAGCAGACCCAGCAGGATGGGGATCACTCCTCTCCACCCTCTGCCATAGTCCTGGAAGGCTCAGTAGGCAAGAACAAGGCTGGGCAGGACCATGGGCTGTTTCCAATGGCACAAAGGGCAGGGCAGGGCTCCACTCCATGCAGCCTGTGGGCTGGAGAGTTCTTCAGGACACCCTCCTGGAAAGCCCAGCCCTGGCTCTGGTACAACCCTCCCTGAACTGGGGAGGCACAAGGGGAGTTCACTGCGGGTGAGACAAGTCGCTGGTCAGAGTCCTTTCTCTGTTCCTGCTGCATCCCCTGGGGTTGCAGAACTCTCCTTTACCAGCTCACAGGCAGATTTAGTACTTGATCTCTGGTAACTCCACCCTGGGCAGGATTCTGCTCCAGTGCTCCATTCCCTGCTGACTGGATGGGACAGGCTGTCCCTGCAGATCCTCTGTGCTCTCCTGCACTGCCTGAGTTCCTACAGACAAGTCCTCACCTGCCATCAGAGCCCTCACAAGCTGCAGAGCCCCAGGCAGGTGACGTGGAGACCATTTGCCACTGGCCACCAGCACAGAACATCTGACCCAGCCCTCAGTCCCTCAAGTACCCCAGTGAGTCACTTCTCTCACTGCAGGGACTGAATGGGGAAACAAGCAAAGCAATGAGACTCTGGAGAGTCTATTCCTTGGCCTTGTTCTTTACACCAACCTTTCAAAAAGAACAAAGTCTTCAGGAACTGCCCAGGGGGATCCCCTTTCCTGATGGAAATGATGTTAAGGAGCCCAGCTCTGACCCAGCAGTGCCCAGGGCCTGTCCCTGCCCATAGTCACAGGACTGACACACAGCAGGGACTGAGCTGCCAGAGCACTCAGGCCTTGGGCAAGGAGCAGAAAGGAGAGGGAGGCAGTGGAAAAACAGCATCTCTGAAAAGGCCAAGAGCTGCTGCTCCCTGGCAGTGCTCCTGTACCAGGACTCTTTACCCTTTCTCCTCTGCACACAAGCACTGCCCTCCAGCTTCAGGGAAGTTGTTGGAGGGAGAATCTGGAAAAAAGAATTCAAGACCTTTATTCTACTCAGAGATTGTGATTCCTCATGTACAGAATAACAAAGGCAGGATGTTTAACAAAGAAATTGCTGCAGAAACTTTTATTTTGTTTAAATGCACACAGAGAACGATCCCTCATTTACACAATTGTGGGTCAAAACAAAGAGAGAGTGAATTAGGTATGAGATGGAGAATAAATTTCTGTGTTAACAACATTTAAAGAGGAAAAAATGTAGGAAACGGCCCCCACCACCACTCTCAAAAGCTTTAGAAAGCAGGCTGGGCCAGTAAATGGTTACACAATGAGTGTTGTGCAGAAGAAAACAGGCAGGTTATTGCTCTTGAAAAGCATCTAGTCATCATTTTCCTCAGGGCATCCTTGAGCTCCTGGTTCCTCAGGCTGTAGATGACGGGGTTCAGTGCTGGAGGTAATACTGAGTACAGAACTGCCACCACAAGGTCCAGGGATGGGGAGGAGATGGAGGGGGGCTTCAGGTCGGAAAATATGGCAGTGCTGACAAACAGGGAGAGCACGGCCAGGTGAGGGAGGCACGTGGAAAAGGCTTTGTGCTGTCCCTGCTGAGAGGGGATCCTCAGCACAGCCCTGAAGATCTGCACATAGGAGAACACAATGAAAATGAAACAACCGAACACTAAACAGGCACTAACCACAATGAGCCATATTTCCCTGAGGTAACCTGAGTGTGAGCAGGAGAGCTTGTGGATGGCAGGGATTTCACAGAAGAACTGGCCCAAGGCATTGCCCTGGCACAGGGGTAGGGAAAATGTGTTGGCTGTGTGCAGCAGAGTATGGAGAAACCCAATAGCCCAGGCAGCTGCTGCCATGTGGGCACAAGCTCTGCTGCCCAGGAGGGTCCCGTAGTGCAGGGGTTTGCAGATGGCAACGTAGCGGTCGTAGCACATGATGGTGAGGAGAGAAAACTCTGCTGACATGAAGAAATAAAAGAAAAAGAGCTGTGCAGCACATCCCATGTAGGAGATGGTTGTGTTGTTCTGGAGGGAATTGTGCATGGCTTTGGGGACAGTGGTGCAGATGCAGCCCAGGTCTGTGAGGGAGAGGTTGAGCAGGAAGAAGCCCATGGGGGTGTGCAGGTGGTGGTCCCAGGCTACGGCGCTGAGGATGAGGCCGTTGGCCAGGAGGGCAGCCAGGGAGATGGCCAGGAAGAGCCAGAAGTGCAGGAGCTGCAGCTCCCGCCTGTCTGCGAATGCCAGGAGGAGGAACTGGGCCATGGAGCTGCTGTTGGACATTTGCTGCCTCTGGGTGTTTGTTTCCAACACAGGAGAAGAAGACAGTAAGAGGCCAGTTAGTGTGGACTTATCTAAACAAAGTCAAAGCTGTATTCTACAGACACTCCCCATGTCAGACGCAGACAGCCTTTTGATTTCCTAGGAGATCTTCCTTCAGCTCCAGTGCTGGGTCCCTACTCAACAGCATTTTCTCTGTTTTAGCATCACTGTGCAGGGGTTTCACATAACAAGGAGATGTTTATGGACAGGTTTCCATCCTGGAAGGAAACCTCAGGGAGACCGCCAAGTGTCCTTTTGATGGCATTTAAGCAGACTCAACTCCTTCCCCAGCAGCACAGACTGCACTGGTAGGGGTCATATTCCGTTTGCAGGTGCAAAAAGGACCGCTCAGACTAGTCCTGATGGGTCTAGCAGAGGTGATGCTGGTGCTGCCCACAGGCAGAGCAGTGGCTGAAAGCACATTAGGAAGCTCAGACAGACCTACTGAGCACTCACAGTTCAGATGTCTCAGGGACTTGTCAAAATTAATACTTTCTTAATTATTCCTCCCATTCCTCAAGAGTTGGAAACTGGAAACACAATCTCAGGAAATTTCTTTAACCTTATAAAAATCTTTGTCTTGGAAATATTCTGAGAGGGAGCTGGAGCTCTGAGCATGTCCTCCTCCTCTGCACTCCAGATGCTCTCAGAGTTGCACTTACAGAATCTGTAGTTGGTGGGCAGTGCCAGCTTTCCCAGATGCCTCCAAAAGCTGCAGTCCCATTGCCCTGCATGACCAGACTTCCTGTGCCAAGATCTGTTAAAAATTCTCCCCCAGTGAGGTCTCAGCATCATTCTACGTCTGACAGCCTTTAACTTCTCTCTGTCTCACTCCCCTGCCCTTGGTGCTGCAGGCAGTGCCCTCAGCCCTGCTGGGCTGTGCAGAGGAGCTGCTCACCAGCAGAGCTGTCTCTTTGAAGCTCTTCTTGCTTGCCAGGAGCTCCCTGTGTGCCAGGAGCCCGACCCAGCTCAGCAGCACAGCAACAGCCCCAGGCATTTCATGGCCCTCAGGGGACATTGATGTTGTTTACATGAGACAGTCCCTGAGAGTAAGTTCAAACAACTTCTCAAGAAGTCAAAGTGAGATTGAAACACTAAAGTTTCCTTTAGTGCTAATGAGTCTCACTGAGGGACACAACTGAGAACATGTCCCCAGGTTCCAGTTAGAGCAGAAAACTGCAGACAGTGATGACAAGGATGGACAAGCAAGGGAAAGGTGGCTCTGATGCTGAACAAACCTTGACTTGTTTCCTTAATCCAAAGGGCCAAGCCCTGACCCCCAGCCCCTGGGAAGGCAGATGCTGTCCCTGCCTCATTCCTCAGGGCTCTTCCTGGGGCACTGGGATGTGGGATGTGCAGTGCCAAGGGCAGGACCATGGGGTGGCACCTGCCAGGCTGCTGAGCAGGGACAAGGAGGCCATGAGGCCCCAGGGCTGCAAGGGGCACTCCCCTCCTCCTGGCATCAGGGGTACAGACAGCAGCCCTGGCCAAAGGCCTGCAGAAGGTGGCTGTGTCAGGGCCTTTCAGCTTCTCCCCCTCCCTGTCTCCTCTCCAGCCCAGGCTGTCCTACGGTGTCCATGCCCTGCCCCTTTCCCTGCAGGCTGTCGTCATCCCCCCGGCTGCCCCACCTGGCTGGCACCTTCCTGCACTGACATCTCTGTGTCCTCCCTGGCTCTTCCTGCACACACAAAGCCTTGGGCTCATCCAGACTCCTTCTTTGTGACATATTGCACCACAACACTGACCTCAGAGGGAAATTTCTGACTTCTTGTCACCAGTCTAGGCCCCCCCAGCTGCCCTTGGTGGCACTAGTTCTTTCTTAGGCTGTTTTCTGACAGGAAGAAAAGCTCCACCAGCTCTCACACCCCCCTTCCAGACCTCTCAGGCTACTCCTCTACTGTCCTCAATCTTCACACCCCTGACCCCTGAGTCCTCAGCCTCTATATACAGGTCATGTGCTTGAGGCCCCAAATTCCTTCCTGGGAGATCTCTGGGACCTCTCCAAGGTTTTGGAAGATGACAATAGAGTGCTCTTATCCCAGGAAACACAGAGGGACACTTTTTTCCAAGGGTTGTCTTGGCAGAATGAGGCACAATCTCTTTAAACTTTCTGGCACAAGGGAGCTCTGAGCTCTGGGTACGGAGGGAGCTCCAAGTGCCAACCACTGGAGTGGGAGCTACAAATCATCAGGTCTGGTGTTCTTTGGAGGGCCAGACACTGGTGAGAGTGGTGTGTGTGTGCACATGGAAGGACTTGAAGGGCACAATGAACTGTCTCAAAACACTGTCAAAGCAGGAAAATCCCATAAGGCACCACAAGACATAAGCAGTGGTGGCAAACAGGAAGGCATTTAATTCCAAGGTCAAAAGGGAGGTGAAGCTTTGGAAGTAGCCCACAGGACAGAATTGCACAATTTCCTTCTCTCTCTCTCTCCCTCATATTTACTGTTAAATCAAAGCTGGACTGCTGACTTTGGCACATGGTCTCCTTTGCAGCTGAATTTGGGCAGAAATGTCTGATATGGTTTGAAGCTGGCTCCCTGCCAAGTCTCCAAACCCTACCACAAGAAGTCCGTCCCGCCCCCCAAAACCTCAGGGAGAAGAGGGAGAAAAGACAACTAAGAAAAACCGGAACGAGAGAGAGACAGCTAAAGTGATATATATAAATATATTTACACTTATGTACTGTTAGATACAATTTGAAATATATATACAATTTCACAAGGGAAAGGGAAGGGAGAAGGGAAAAGGAAAAAACCCAAAATAAAATATATATATCCCAATTAGTAGCCCAAGATCTAGTAACTAAAGAGTTAGCAAAGAAAAATCCCACCACTCTCCTTTGGACAACTGAGAGTCACTCTGGAACGATCACCGGCAACCTCCACCTCCCAAGGTCGACAAGGCCTAACCAGGCCTCGCTCCCCAACACGGCAGACTCAACAGCAGGGGACCTGCACCTCCAAGCTGCCGGAAGGAAAGAGAACGAACACCTTTTCTCCTTCCTTCTTATAGTCTGGCTTACATAAAAATCGTAGGGAATACTGGGTAAATCTGGACCCTTCCTTGGTTACAAACTGGTCACCAAGGAAGGCCCAGCCCAAACCACCACAGTGTCTCTTAATAATGGGAACCTGAGAGTATCCAAGAGGTTTTAGAGGGTGGGAATGGCCACTAGATTCCATGAGGTTCCACAGAGTCTCAGGGTACATTTGGCTTTGTAAGGCTCTGTAGGGTGATAATGGACCCTTGATTCCATGAGTTTGCAAAATGTCTCAGGACTCCTTTGGTTCTAGGAGGCCCCACATATCACAGTGGTCCCTGGGTGCCATGAGATTCCTCAGTGTCCCAGGAATCCTTTGGTTCCATGAGCCCTGCAGTGTCACAATGGCCCCTTGATTCCATGAGGTTCTGAAAAGTCTCAGGGTTCCTTTGGTTCCATGAGGCCCTACAGTGTCACAGTGGCCTCTGAGTCCCCGAGGTTCCTCAGTGTCACAATGGTCCCTTGATTCTATGAGGGCCCAAAATGTCTCAGGGCTCCCTCGGTTCCATGAGGCCCTTCATGGCACAATGAACCCTTGGTTCCATGAGATTCCACAGTGTCCCAGCATTCCTTTGATTTCATGAGGTCCTGGAGTGTCACAATGGTCCCTTGATTCCATGAGTTTCCACAGTGTCCCAGTGTTACTTTGGTTCCATGAGGCCTCGCAGTTATCACAATGGCCTCTTAATTCCATGAGTTTTCACATTGTCACAATGCTCCCTTGATTCCAGGATATTCCACAGTGTCCCAGGGTTCCTTTGGCTCCAGAAGACCCTACAGTGTCACAATGGCCCCTTTACTCCAGGAGGTTCCACAGTGTCCTTGCTGGAACACACTGGGCTGTAATGTTGTCACCCCTGCAGAGCTGCCTCCAGCTCTGGGTCCAGCACAGGAGGGACATGGACCTGTTGGAGCGAGTCCAGAGGAGACCAGCAAGAGGATCAGAGGGATGGAGCAGCTCTGCTGTGGAGAAAGGCTGAGAGAATTGGCACTGTTGAGGCTGGAGAAGAGAGGGCTTTGGGGTGACCTAATTGTGGCCTTGCAGTGCCTGAAGGAAGCCAACAAGAAAGATGGAGATAGACTATTTACAAGGGCCTGGAGTGACAGGACAAGGGGAATGGCTTCACACTGACAGAGGGAAGGGTTAGATGGGATATTAGGAAGAATTTCTGGACTGTGATGGTAGTGAGATCCTGGCACAGGTTGCTCAGAGAAGTTCTGGCTGCCCCACCCCTGGAAGTGTTCATGACCAGGTTGGATGGGGCTGTGAGCTCTGAGTGTAGTGGAAGGTGTCCCTGCCCATGGCAGGGGGTTGGACTGAGATGCTCTTTAAGGTCCCTTCCCACCCAAACCATTCCATGATTCTGTGACTGGTGGGGGATGTGGTGGTCGGAGCTGACGGGCACAGAGACCCCAAAATGATGGAGTTTTCCATTCTGGGTGGAGGAAGGAGGGGGCAGCAGAACTGACACCCTGGACTGCTGGTGGTCAGACTATGGTCTGTTTGGGAGACTGACTGATCTGGGTGTGAGTGTGGATGTGCTGGAGGGCAGGAAGGCTCTGCAGAGGGATCTGGACAGGCTGGATCAATAAGGCCAAGTGTCAGGGCCTGCCCTTGGGTCCCAACAACCCCCTGGAATGCTCCAGGCTGGGGGCAGAGGGGCTGGAGAGCTGCTCAGCAGGAAGGGACTTGGGGGTGCTGCTTGACAGGGGCTGGATATGAGGCAGAGTGTGCCCAGGGGGGCAAGAAGGCCAAGGGCATCGTGGCCTTTGTGGAGAAGAGTGTGGCCAGCAGGAGCAGAGAACTGATTGCCCCTCTGTGCTGGGCACTGGGGAGGCCCCACCTGGAGTGCTGTGTCCAGTTCTGGCCCCTCAGTGCCAAAAGGCCCTTGAGGGGCTGGAGCGTGTCCAGAGAAGGGAACGGAGCTGGGGAAGGCTCTGGAAAACATGTCTGCTGAGGGACGGCTGAGGGAACTGGGCTGGTTGAGTCTGGAGAAGGGGAGGCTCAGGGGGGACCTCATTGCTCTCTACAATGACCTGAAAGGAGGTTTTGGTGGGGTGGGGGTCGGTCTCTTCTGGAAAGCCTTTAGTGACAGGAAGAGAGGAAACGGCCTTAAATTGCATCAGGCAAGGTTCATATTAGATATTCAAAAACCCTTTTTCCACTGAGAGAGTGCTCAGGCATTGGAACAAGTAGCCCAGGGAGGTGGTGGAGTCTCTGGAAGCATTCAGGTGGCATCTGGATGTAGCACTTTGGGATGGGGTTTAGGGGTGATTCTGGTGGTGCTGGGTTGACAGTTGGACTAGAAGATCTGGAAGGTCTCTTCCAACCTTGATGATTCTGTGATTCTCTGACCTGTCATCCCTGTTTGCAGGTTTGTGCTCTAACAAGACCCTGGGGATGTTTTCTCTGTTGGGTCCACAGAAATTGTCTTGTGTGAGCTTTTTTCTTCTACGATCAAAACAAGGAATAATTAATGCTAAATCCAGCAGATGGATTTCAAGTACTAACTTGGTCCAGTTTGTCCAACTGTGTCCAAACAGGTGAGGAAAATCTGGAACTTTAGAAGGGTTAGTTTTTTACCTCATTAGCAGGATATCCAGGGGTGCACCAAGTGCCTTCCAGTGAGGAGCACAAGAGACCAGTAGACAGTGACAATATTGTTCTAATGTTAATGTCACTGGAGCACAGAGTGAGATCACATCTGAGTTATGTTTCTTTAATCAGTGATTGGGAATAAAGAGAAAAAGCCATCTGCTGGATTTAGCAATAATTACTCCTTGTTTTGATCTGAGGGAAAAAGGCTCACACAACACAATCTCTGAATGCTCCTTTGAACTTATCCACAGTGTGTTCACAAAGACACAGAGTAAGGCTTTTAGATTTTGCTGCTACCCTCAGTTCCAGCATAGAAAGAAATGTCTCTGTGCAATAAGAGCAATTGCCTTACCATGTTACTGAACTACATTCAGTTTATCTGGTCTCAAACAAATACTCCCTATTTTCCTCTTTGTTTTATTTTCAAGGGCATGGGTATGGGTATTTAGATGACTGCCTTCACTGGTATAGGATAGAAACCGTTCACATGGCTATAAATGAATATTATTCTCTTGACAAAACACCTTTTCCAAAGCCCTTGACAAAAAGAAAGGGAAAAACACCCAGAAAGAAAAAGGGTGCCACAGGCACATTGCCTGTCACCCACCAAAAAAGGTCTCCTCCCTAAAGATAATTCAGGCACACCCTTCAATATGGATCTCTCACTATCACCCCCAATCTCCTTTTTAGTGGAAGTTTCTTTAGGGAAGCTGAAGTGCATCACTGTCCCAGACAGCCAAGGATAAGATGACTGAGGGAATTCAGTTGCTCTCTTTAATTAATACAGGATTATTTCCCTTTCCTTTGGTGAAGCTAATAATATGACTGGTGGAATGTCAGTAACAATTAAATCATAAACTAGTGCAGCATCAAAGGGAAAACTTACTTTAGTTATGGAGTACTGCCAGCAGAATTCTTGAAAATCTTATAAATATAAGTATTTATATATATAATATATATAAAAAATATATATAATATTATCTTATATTTACACTGATAAAATACCACATGTACTTCATGGGATACTGCAAGCTTTCTACAATCCTTGTGGCATGTCTTTACAGAGCAAGAGTGAACATTTTGAGATGATACCTTAATAAATGAGTTGCAGTTCTATTGTTTCTTGAATGTTAAGCACCACATCCTAAATGCAGGAACACGTTCAAGGTCAATGTCCTATTTTAGACCTTTTCAGCAGTTGTGATACTGTGATAATCACACTTAAAATATTCCTCTAGAAAGAGTAAATTAGCCCTTTTCACTAGAAGGATTCTTATGATAAAAACCAAATCTGAATAGGAACAAATTCAGATTTCTTTTTTTAGTTTTGTTTTTTTTTTTTTTTCAGCAATGCAATAAATTGCTGTCCCTAACTGGGATGGCTTTTCTACCCAAGAATTAAAAAGAAAACCCCAAAGTTCACTTTATTATGCACTTATATTACCTTTGGGGTTTTTTTGGGTTTTTTGGAGGCATCACTTATGTAAAAATACCTTCCTTAAAATGCGTTCATGATTTCTGTAAGAACCAAACCATTCCTGCTGACATACCATTCTATCACCAATACTGCAGGGAAATGTAATATCCCACGAAAGCAGAAGGGAAAGAAGAAAACTGAGCATCAGCAGCTCTTCCTAAGCAAGATTAGGGGTTTAGCTCCATCTAACTGAGGGTCTCTTCCCACTCCCCCACCAGCCCTTCTACCCGACTGCAAGCTCAAAGTTCTAAAAAGAGAAGAAGAAGCTGGAGTGTCAATATTTCCCCAGTGCAAACCCCAATAATCTTTGCTGGGAGCTGACAGGAATTGCTGTTCCACTGCCCTGGGGTATCCTGGCTTGAGGCGAGAGCGCAGCCCCGCCCAGAGCCCCCAACCCCTCTGAGAGCTTTTGTAGCCTCTGTTTGTCCATGTCCCTGTGGCAGAGGCTGCCCCGACATCTGCCCTGGAGCTGGTCCAGCTGCTGGACCAAACAAGGCATTGTCCAGCCTGCCTTCCCCCAGCCCCGACCGCCCCAGCCCATCTTCCATCGCTCTGCTTCCTTTTCCTGCCCCTGCTCCCCCTCCGCTCCCTTCCCTCGGGCATTTTTATTAGGAATGTTCTTGCTGTTCTCACTGTCCCAGCATGAGCTGATCCCCAGGGGAGCCTGTGGAATGTAACCCCTCAAGCACTAAATTCCTTCCCCTGTGCCAAAGACACGGGTTTGTTGTTGCTGCCCCTCCCGCCGAGCACCAGCTCCATCTCCTGCTCCTGCCCAGCGGCTTTGCAGAAATCCAGGGCTTGGTGTGGATTGGAGGCTGTGGCGACGGACAGGATAAAGTTGCTTCACTTCCACCCTTGATGTCTCAGTGTTTGTGATCTTGGGAATCCTCACAAACCTGGAACAAGGCAGATTATCTGTTTTTGTAAGATATGTACCTGGAGATTGTTTTGATATGTGTTTAAATCGTCCTTGAATAAAAGAACTAATTGAAAACTATGTAAAAAAAAAAAGGAAAAGGGAAAAATAAGAAAAACGAAAATTAAAAAAGGGAGAAAAGAGATAAAAAGGAGAAAAAAGAGAAAAAAAAGAAAAATAGGAAAAAATGAGGAAAAAAAAGAACAAATAAAAAAGAGAAAAAAGAAAAAAGAGAGAGAAAAAAGGGAAGAAAAGAAAGAAGAAAGAAAAAAGAAAGAAAAGAGAGAAAGAAAAAAAGAGAAAATAAAAGAAGACAGAAAAACTAAAAACCAAAAAAAATCCGATCCTCCCCCGCCGCAAGGACTACAACTCCCACAATGCCCCGCGCAGGCGGGGGGCGGGCAGGGGCCGTGGCCGCGCGCTGATTGGCTGCGGGGCGGGTCTGTAAAGGCGGAGGGCGCGCGGAGCGAGCGCCATTTTGGCCTCGTGGTCGGGAGTGAGGAGGACTCGCCTGCGGCCGCTGCACTTCGCTGGGTGAGTTGGCGGGGGGGCGGCGAGAGCGGGGTCTGGGGATCCCCTCGGGGGCTGCGGGGAGCGCGGGTGTGGGTGGAAAAGCTGGAGGGCTCGGGAGGGTTTAGCGGGGGGCTTCGGGGGTTCCCGGGGACGTTTTGAGGGGTCCCTGAAGGGACTCAGGGGGGAGGTTGAAGGTCTCTGAAGAGTGCTGGGGGGCTCTGATGGGGGTTTTATTTTCTGAGAAGATTTGGGGTGTCCCAGGTGGGCTTTGGGGCTTTCTGGGGAGGTTTGGGGTTCCTGGGAGGCTTTGCAGGGACCTTGAGGCAGTTTTGGGGTCTCTGGGGGGTTTAAGGTGTCCCAGACGGTTTGGAGGGCCCGTGGGGGGGATTGGGGGTCCCTGAATGGGCTTGGGGAGTCTCAGGTGGGTTTTGTGGGTCACTGAGAGGGTTTAGAGGGTGCTGGGGAGGGATGAGGGGTCCTTGAGGAGGTTTCGATGGGTCAAGGGGGGAATTTCAGGGGTTTTGAGGGGATTTTACAGGGTCCCCTAAAGCCCAGCAGTGGGTTTCAAGGGATCCTCCAGCCCCCAGAGGAGGGGTCCTATGGATGCCCCCAAAAATCCGGGGTGGGAGATGTACCACATCCACGTAAGGGGATCCCAGTGCCCCCAGTATATCCCAGTGACCTCCCAGTGACCCTCAGTACGGCCCAGTAACCCCCTCAGTGACCAGCCAGTGTGTCCCAGTGACCTCCCACTGCCCCCCAGTATGGCCCAGTGATCCTGCAGTGAGCACCCAGTAACCCCCAGTATGGCCCAGTAACCTCCCAGTGTCCCTCCGTGTGTCCTGGTATCCCCAGGTAACTCCCCAGTGCCCCCCAGTGTGCCCCAGTTCCCCCCGAGTCCATCCCAGTGCCCTCTCAGAGGGCCCCTGAAAGCCTGGTGAGGGGGGGCACGGAGAAGGGGAAGCCTGGACAGTGGGGACCCCTGGGATCCCCTAGGACAACAAAGTGGAGAACCTGGAGAGGGGGAATTTCTGGGAATGCGGCATCCCGAAGGCAAGAATCAGAGGAGAAGGGAGCCTTGGGAACCCCAACACTCCCAGCATCTCTAGGTAGAACCCTCAGCATCCCAGACAGGGGAGACTCTCTGAACCCTAGAGGGGGGAAACCAGAGAAGGGGGAATCTTAGGAGAATTTTTTTTGGCTAATCTTCATATTTTAGAGTATTTTTTAGGTGAATCTCAACTTTTTTCAGTTTGGGGGGGCAGGAGTCTTCTCACTCTTTCTTATAGGCTTTTGCCTGAATCTCGATGATTTGGGTTTTTCTGGGCTGAGTCTTGGTGTTTTGGAGGTTTTTATGGACACAGGATGCCCGGTGAGTTCTAGAGATGGACTTGGGCAGGAGGAACCCCCAAGCCAACGCACTCAGCCCTTGTTTTCCCCCCCATCAGGATTTGTCCTTCCCAAAGCTTGGGCGGATGGAGGAGGAGGCTGGGAGGAAGAGGAAGATGCCTTGGGCCCCCCAGGCAGGTGAGGAGGAAGTCAGTGTCCCTTTGGGCGGGTGTTGTGCTGGCTCTGTCAGCCCAGCATGGCCCCGGCTGCAGGACAACCCCGCTGGCGCCGCCGTCCTGCCGGGGCCGGAGTTGGGGGGATGTCCTTGGCCTTCCCTGTGGGCCGGAGGCAAATCCCCTGCCTGTCCTTCTTGCTTCCTGCCCCAGGCCCCGAGCTGAGGACGGAGAGCGCGGAGGACAAATCCCCCCGTGAGACCCTGGTGGGAGAGGCCGTTTTGAAGGGCTCCACGGTGCAGGAAGGCAGCGGGGAGGAAAAGGGCCGGAGATCCCCCCGCAGGAGGGGCTCCAAAGCCAGCCCAGGGTGCTCTGAGGAGGAAAGAGCCAGCCTGTGCTGGGAAGGCGGCCGGAGTTTGAGTGGGAGCTCTGAGCTGGTGGTCCCTGATCAGCCTCCCAGCAGGGAGAAACCCTTCCAGTGCTTGGAATGTGGGAAGAGCTTTAGGTGGATCACCAGCCTACTTACCCACCAGCACATCCCCACTGGGGAACGTCCTTACACGTGTGGGGAATGTGGGAAGA